>NW_024723050.1:5140513-5220513 GCF_018991925.1 Homarus americanus | reverse complement strand
AATGCATAATCAGAAATGTCGGAACCAACAGAAGAACAATAAGAGCGCGGTTTGCTCACATTTCTACGTCATACATGGGTCAGTGGTCCGTGTCACAAACCTCCCTCTGTGGGGCGAGATACAAAGGTGAATTGGCTGAAGGTTTTTTCGGAATTATGTCCGACAAATTTGTGTTGCATATCTGGGAAAAAGAATTAGAAGTACCACAAAATAAACTATAAAAAGGGGTTGTCAGTGGGTCTTAAACTGTAATTTCACCAGTCATTTGAAAGAAAATATTCACGCGAATTTATGATAAATTTACTGTAGATTAGAGCTACGGCAGCAAAGACCCCTTTAACACCCTGTATTTTTATTTTCCTTACATATAATGTATTAGTAATCTATATCATGCTTCAGCAGTTGCTTCGTGTTTGTAATATACATTTTCAACTGCAGTGGTGACAGAATTTAAAGATAACCTTGGGTAAAATAAAATTCTCAGTAATTTAGTGGTACTTTCCATGTCCTTTTCATTCAGCCACCTTTAACTTTCACTTCCTCTGGTAGTTTATATTTTTATTTATCAATATACTGTACAGTGTACAGTATGTATTGGCTGGCTAAGTCAATACACCAGTTACCTCCTGTACTAACATTGGGCAATATTGTTCATAACAAAACTTACAAAGAACAAACTTCCCGAACGGTTAATAAGGTTATAAGTTGTGAAATGATAAATAATAAAAATAGATAATTAAGTGAATCCCGATGGTAGAAAAAGTAAAAATCAGTAGAACACAACGACTATTTTTTATGATTTCTGGCTTGTCCAATAGATGGCGGTAGTGTCGGGGGCAAAGAAAATATAAGGGAATTTTAGTTCCTTCCGATATTCCTTGGTTTACTTTACCTGTGACGGGGTATGTGTGCATAAGGTGGACATATTTTTTTTTTCCTTATTATCTCTTAAGTTGTTAGTACTTTTGAATTCCCTTATAAATTTACGTCTTATACAGTTATTGATGTATTTAATTCGTAAATACACTAAAACAAGTTCACCTGCTGGCTTGTTTACGGAAGGTCTGCTGGACGTTTATTGGTCAGCAACGCCCAACATCATGACTTGGCGATAATTTTATTAAGATTAGATCACTTGAAGATTAGGTACCCTGGGTCACTTCACCTGTTTAAACACTCCAACGATACCTAGGAAGGGGGGTTAGGTTAGGTTATGTTTAGACTAGGCTAAATTAGGTTTGGTTATGTTAGCCTACATTAGATTAAGTTAGGTTAGGTTAACATTAAGTTTGGATATATTTAGTTAGGCCTTTAGATTGGGTTTAGTTAGATTAGGCTGGCGTTAATTTGGGAAGATAGGTTAGATTAGTTTTGGTTAGCGTTAGGTTTGATTATTTAAACCTAGGTTATGTTAGCTTATCATTAGCGTAAGGTTTGGATATTTTAGGTTGTGTTAGGTTAGGTTTGGTTAGGCTTGGATATACAGTTCATCATTGTTGATATGTATACCTATATTTTCTATGTATGTGTTGAGCTAGTGTGACCTTGTATGACGATATTACTGAAGAAATATCTATCTATCTATCTTGTTATGAAGGAGAGAAGGTTAGGGGAGCAGGAAGGAGGGAGAGGAAGTGTAGAGAAGGGAAGGAGGAAGAAGAAGGGGAGAAAAGTAGAAAGAGAGAATATTCGAAGGAAGGGTTAGTGTGAGAGAAAAGAGTAGTGTGAGGGAGAGGGAGGGGCAGTGTGAAGGAAACAGAGAGGGGTGAAATTGAGAGAGTGAGGGGATGGTGTGAGGAGAAGGAGAGGGGGTAGTGTTAGGAGAAGTGGTGTGAGGGAGAGAGGGTAGTGTGGGGAAGAGAGGGGGGGTAGTGTGGGGGAGGAGAGGGGGTAGTGTTAGGGAGGGGGAGTGGTGTGAGGGGGAGAGAGGGGTGGTGTGGGGGGAGAGAGGGGTGGTGTGAGGGGAGAGAAGGGGGGGGTGGTGAGGGAGAGAGGGGGGGATAGTGAGGAGAAAGGGGGGGATGGTGGAGAGAGAGGGGTGGTGTGAGGAGAGAGAGGGGGATGAGTGGAGAGAAGGGTGAGAGGAAGGGTAGTGTGAGAAGAAGAGAGTGCTGTGAGAGGGGGATAGTGAAAAGAGTGGTGTGAGAGGGAGGGATGACACTCAGGGGAGCAGCTGTCCATTTCGTATATTGGAACAAAGGTGTTGGTGGCTGAGTTTATAGTGTGCGAGAACCATTTATTGTACCTATCCTGCCTCGCTGTATATCTCGCTAAAGCTGTCTCGTTATACTGTCTCGCTGTGCTGTTTCGCTGTACTGGTTCGTTATACTGCCTCACTGTCTCGCTATACTGCCTCGCTGTGCTGTCTCGCTGTGCTGCCTCGCTATGCTGTCTCGCTGTGCTGCCTCGCTATACTGTCTCGCTGCTGTGTCTCGCTATACTGTCTCGCTAAGCTGTCTCGTTATACTGTCTCGCTGTGCTGCCTCGCTATACTGTCTCGCTGTGCTGTCTCGCTATACTGTCTCGCTGTGCTGTCTCGCTATACTGTCTCGCTAAGCTGTCTCGTTATACTGTCTCGCTGTGCTGTCTCGCTATACTGTCTCCTTCTAAGCTGTCTCGTTATACTGTCTCGCTGTGCTGTCTCGCTATACTGTCTCGCTAAGCTGTCTCGTTATACTGTCTCGCTGTGCTGTCTCGCTATACTGTCTCCTTAAGCTGTCTCGTTATACTGTCTCGCTGTGCTGTCTCGCTATACTGTCTCGTAAGCTGTCTCGCTATACTGTCTCGCTGTGCTGTCTCGCTGTGCTGTCTCGCAACACTGTCTCACTGTGTTGCCTCACTATACTGCCTCGGTATACTGTCTCGCTATACTGTCTCGCTATGCTGTCTCGCTATGCTGTCTCTCTGTGATGCCTCGCTATAGTGTCTTGCTATACTGCCTCGCCATACTGCCTCATTTTACTGTCTCGCTATACTGTTTCGTTATACTGCTTCGTTAAACTGCCTTGTTATACTGTCTCGCTATACTGCCTCGTTGTACTGGTTCGTTATACTGCCTTGCTATACTGTCTCGCTATACTGTCTATTTTATACTGCCTCGCGCTATACCGTCTCACTATACTTCCTGGCTATAATGCTTCGCTATACCGTTATACTGCCTCGCTATACTGCCTTCCTATATTGTATCATAGTGCCACTGTACTACATTGTTATATTGATTCGCTATGCTCCCTCGCTCTACTGCTATACTGCCTCGCTGCTCTGCTATACTGCTATTGTACCTCGCTCTACTGCTATGCTGCTTTACTGTTGCTATACTGCCTCACTCTACTGCTATACCGCCTTACTCTGCTGCTATACTGCCTCGCTATACTGCTATACTGTTGCTATGCTGCTTCAATCTATTGCTATACTGCCTTACTCTACTGCTATACCGCCTTACTCTGCTTATACTGCCTCGCTATACTGCTATACTGTTGCTATGCTGCTTCAATCTATTGCTATACTGCCTTACTCTACTGCTATACTGCCTCGCTATACTGCTATACTGTTGCTATGCTGCTTCAATCTATTGCTATACTGCCTTACTCTACTGCTATACCGCCTTACTCTGCTGCTACTGCCTCGCTATACTGCTATACTGTTGCTATACTGCCTCACTCTACTGCTACCACCTTACTCTGCTGCTATACTGCCTCGCTACTGCTATACTGTTGCTATGCTGCTTCAATCTATTGCTATACTGCCTTACTCTACTGCTATACTGCCTCGCTGCTCTGCTATACTGCTATTCGACCTCGCTCTAATGCTATACTATTATACTGTTGCTATATTGCCTCACTCTACTGCTATACTGCCTCGCTATACTGCTATATTGCCTCACTATACTGCTATATTGCCTCACTATACTGCCTCGCTGCACTGCTATACTGCCTCGCTCTACCGCTGTACTACTTCATTATACTACTATAGGGAAGAGGAGAGGAAGGGAGGAGAAAGTGAGGAGGGAGGAGGAGGGAGGGTGGGTGAAAGAGCGTGTGAGAGGGAGTGAAAAGGAACAGGGGGAGGTGAGATTGAGATAGAGGGAGGGAATGGGAGAGGAAGAGGACTGAATGGATGGTGAGATAGAGAGGAAAGGACGGAGAGAGAGAGAGAGGAGGAAGAGAGAGAGAGGGGAGGAAGAGGAGAGAGAGAGAGGGGGGAAGGAGGGTGTGAGAGAGAGGGGGAGGGAGGAGAGAGAGAGAGAGAGGGGGGGAAGGAGGCAGGGAGGGAAGAAGGGAGTGTGAGAGGGGGAGGGAGGGAGGAAGGGAGGAGAGAGAGGGAAGGAGGGGGAGAGAGAGAAGGAGGAGGGGAGGAGACAACATCAATGGCGCTGATGACCAATTATCTCGTTGTTAGTCGTCGATCTGATTATCCAAGATCAACACGAGGCGTGGGAGGAGAGGAGGAGGAGGGAGGTGGAGGAGGGAGGGAGGAGGGAGGGGAGGCAAGGCGCAGGGAGAGAGTAAAATGGGCACGGGAGGAACGAGAAGAGGGAAAGGAAGAGGATGGAGGAGGAGGGAGGCGAGGGAAGAGGGAGGAGGAAGAAGGAGAGAAGGAAGGGAGGGAGAGAAAGGAATCTTGGGAGAGGAGGGGAAGGGAAGAAGGAGAGAGGGAGGGAGAAGGAGTAAGGAACACAAGAAAGAAGGATCAGAGAAGGATGAAGAACAAGGGAGATAGGTAGAAGTTGAGGAATGATTGAAACGGGAAGGAAGAGGAAGGAGAGGAGAAGGAGGTGTAGTGTAGGTGGTAAAGGTACTACATCAGATATAATTAAACGGAAACATCCCAAAGCTGTTCAATGAATATATATAATTGTCCCTTAATATGTGTTCAGTTAAGGTGGATCGTCAAGTAAAGTTAATGGTTGGATGTTGTCGTTGTATTCTTGTTTAACCTTTTTGGGGACGATTCCTTAACCCTTTGGGGACGATGATTTAACCCTTTGGGGGACGATGATTTAACCCTTTGGGGGACGATGATTTAACCCTTTGGGGACGATGATTTAACCCTTTGGGGACGATTCCTTAACCCTTTGGGGACGATTCCTTAACCCTTTGGGGGACGATGATTTAACCCTTTGGGGACGATGATTTAACCCTTTGGGCGACGATGATTTAACCCTTTGGGGACGATGATTTAACCCTTTGGGGGACGATTCCTTAACCCTTTGGGGACGATGATTTAACCCTTTGGGGACGATGATTTAACCCTTTGGGGACGATGATTTAACCCTTTGGGGACGATGATTTAACCCTTTGGGGGACGATGATTTAACCCTTTGGGGACGATGCTTTAACCCTTTGGGGACGATGATTTAACCCTTTGGGGGACGATGCTTTAACCCTTTGGGGGACGATGATTTAACCCTTTGGGGGACGATGATTTAACCCTTTGGGGGACGATGATTTAACCCTTTGGGGACGATGATTTAACCCTTTGGGGGACGATGATTTAACCCTTTGGGGGACGATGCTTTAACCCTTTGGGGGACGATGATTTAACCCTTTGGGGGACGATGATTTAACCCTTTGGGGGACGATGCTTTAACCCTTTGGGGACGATGATTTAACCCTTTGGGGACGATGCTTTAACCCTTTGGGGGACGATGATTTAACCCTTTGGGGGACGATGATTTAACCCTTTGGGGACGATGCTTTAACCCTTTGGGGGACGATGATTTAACCCTTTGGGGACGATGATTTAACCCTTTGGGGGACGATGATTTAACCCTTTGGGGGACGATGATTTAACCCTTTGGGGGACGATGATTTAACCCTTTGGGGACGATGATTTAACCGGGGGACGATGCTTTAACCCTTTGAGGGACGATGCTTTAACCCTTTGGGGACGATGATTTAACCCTTTGGGGGACGATGATTTAACCCTTTGGGGGACGATGATTTAACCCTTTGGGGGACGATGATTTAACCCTTTGGGGGACGATGATTTAACCCTTTGGGGACAATGATTTAACCCTTTGGGGGACGATGCTTTAACCCTTTGGGGACGATGATTTAACCCTTTGGGGGATGATGATTTAACCCTTTGGGGGACGATGATTTAACCCTTTGGGGGACGATGATTTAACCCTTTGGGGACGATGATTTAACCCTTTGGGGGACGATGCTTTAACCCTTTGGGGACGATGATTTAACCCTTTGGGGGACGATGCTTTAACCCTTTGGGGGACGATGATTTAACCTTTGGGGGACGATGCTTTAACCCTTTGGGGGACGATGATTTAACCCTTTGGGGACGATGCTTTAACCCTTTGGGGACGATGATTTAACCCTTTGGGGGACGATGATTTAACCCTTTGGGGGACGATGATTTAACCCTTTGGGGACGATGATTTAACCCTTTGGGGGACGATGCTTTAACCCTTTAGGGGACGATGATTTAACCCTTTGGGGACGATGCTTTAACCCTTTGGGGACGATGATTTAACCCTTTCGGGGACGATGCTTTAACCCTTTGGGGACGATGCTTTAACCCTTTGGGGGACGATGCTTTAGCCCTTTGGGGACGATGATTTACCCTTTGGGGGACGATGCTTTAACCCTTTGGGGGACGATGATTTAACCCTTTGGGGACGATGATTTAACCCTTTGGGGGACGATGCTTTAACCCTTTGGGGACGATGATTTAACCCTTTGAGGACGATGCTTTTAACCTTTGGGGACGATGATTTAACCCTTTGGGGGACGATGCTTTAACCCTTTGGGGACGATGCTTTAACCCTTTGGGGGACGATGCTTTAGCCCTTTGGGGACGATGATTTAACCCTTTGGGGGACGATGATTTAACCCTTTGGGGGACGATGATTTAACCCTTTGGGGACGATGCTTTAACCCTTGGGGGACGATGATTTAACCCTTTGGGGGACGATGCTTTAACCCTTTGGGGGACGATGATTTAGCCCTTTGGGGACGATGCTTTAACCCTTTGGGGGACGATGATTTCTTTGGGGGACGATGATTTAACCCTTTGGGGGACGATGCTTTAACCCTTTGGGGGACGATGATTTAACCCTTTGGGGGACGATGATTTAACCCTTTGGGGACGATGCTTTAACCCTTTGGGGGACGATGATTTAACCCTTTGGGGACGATGATTTAACCCTTTGGGGGACGATGATTTAACCCTTTGGGGACGATGATTTAACCCTTTGGGGACGATGATTTAACCCTTTGGGGGACGATGTTTACTTTGGGGGACGATGATTTAACCCTTTGGGGGACGATGCTTTAGCCCTTTGGGGACGATGCTTTAACCCTTTGGGGGACGATGATTTAACCCTTTGGGGGACGATGATTTAACCCTTTGGGGGACGATGCTTTAACCCTTTGGGGGAAGATGATTTAACCCTTTGGGGGACGATGCTTTAACCCTTTGGGGGACGATGCTTTAACCCTTTGGGGGACGATGATACCCTTTGGGGACGATGATTTAACCCTTTGGGGACGATGCTTTAACCCTTTGGGGGACGATGCTTTAACCCTTTGGGGGACGATGATTTAACCCTTTGGGGACGATGATTTAACCCTTTGGGGGACGATGATTTAACCCTTTGGGGGACGATGATTTAACCCTTTGGGGGACGATGCTTTAACCCTTTGGGGGACGATGATTTAACCCTTTGGGGACGATGATTTAACCCTTTGGGGACGATGCTTTAACCCTTTGGGGGACGATGCTTTAGCCCTTTGGGGACGATGATTTAACCCTTTGGGGGGACGATGATTTAACCCTTTGGGGGACGATGATTTAACCCTTTGGGGGACGATGCTTTAACCCTTTGGGACGATGATTTAACCCTTTGGGGGACGATGCTTTAACCCTTTGGGGGACGATGCTTTAGCCCTTTGGGGACGATGCTTTAACCCTTTGGGGGACGATGATTTAACCCTTTGGGGGACGATGCTTTAACCCTTTGGGGGACGATGATTTAACCCTTTGGGGGACGATGATTTAACCCTTTGGGGGACGATGATTTAACCTTTGGGGACGATGATTTAACCCTTTGGGGGACGATGATTTAACCCTTTGGGGGACGATGCTTTAACCCTTTGGGGGACGATGCTTTAACCCTTTGGGGGACGATGATTTAACCCTTTGGGGACGATGATTTAACCCTTTGGGGGACGATGATTTAACCCTTTGGGGGACGATGCTTTAACCCTTTGGGGGACGATGATTTAACCCTTTGGGGACGATGATTTAACCCTTTGGGGACGATGCTTTAACCCTTTGGGGACGATGCTTTAGCCCTTAGGGGACGATGATTTAACCCTTTGGGGACGATGATTTAACCCTTTGGGGGACGATGATTTAACCCTTTGGGGACGATGATTTAACCCTTTGGGGGACGATGCTTTAACCCTTTGGGGGACGATGCTTTAACCCTTTGGGGGACGATGCTTTAACCCTTTGGGGACGATGATTTAACCCTTTGGGGGACGATGCTTTAACCCTTTGGGGGACGATGATTTAACCCTTTGGGGGACGATGATTTAACCCTTTGGGACGATGATTTAACCCTTTGGGGACGATGATTTAACCCTTTGGGGGACGATGCTTTAACCCGGGGGACGATGCTTTAACCCTTTGGGGGACGATGCTTTAACCCTTTGGGGACGATGATTTAACCCTTTGGGGGACGATGCTTTAACCCTTTGGGGGACGATGCTTTAACCCTTTGGGGACGATGCTTTAACCTTTGGGGACGATGATTTAACCCTTTGGGGACGATGCTTTAACCCTTTGGGGGACGATGCTTTAACCCTTTGGGGACGATGATTTAACCCTTTGGGGGACGATGCTTTAACCCTTTGGGGACGATGCTTTAACCCTTTGGGGGACGATGCTTTAACCTTTGGGGACGATTCCTTAACCCTTTGGGGACGATGATTTAATCCTTTGGGGGACGATGCTCTAACCCTTTTGGGACGATGATTAACCCTTTAATGACTGTGGTTTAATCCTTTGAATACAGCGGTTGTTGTTGTTGTTGTTATTTTCATTATTACTGTAATGGTGTTATTGTTTTCATCATTATTTCTTATATTGTTTCTGTTCATTATTCTGATCATTATTTTTGCTCTTACTGTCATTGTTGTTGTTATTTTTCTTACACTTATCAGTGTTGCTATTACTGTTATTATTAATATCGTTGATGTCATGATGCAACACTTAAGGCAATTCATGGAACAGTTGATCTTTACTCTCAAGGGCACTATAGTACATTGTAGTGCTTGGGAGTAGATTATAGTGCATCAAAGTACAGTGTAGTGCATTTTATTACACTATCGTACATTAAAAACTTAGTACATATTGCACACCGTAGTACTGTACAATCCCAGACTCCCAGTACACGTTGAGGCTGACAGGTAGAGGGGTGGAGGTGGTTGTGGGGGATGGAGGTTGATCGAAGAGGGGGGAGGGCGGGGAGGGGGGGGCACTGGGAGACACCGAGTGAGTGATCCATCAAACACATCAACACATGCTGGGTTTTATTGATTATATTCCCGTCTGTTTGTTTACGGCTGCTGGGGTAGTAATTCCCTCAACTCTCGACACCTTACCGAACCACCGAACCCACCCTTATCGAACCACCGAACCCACCTTTATCGAATCTCCTGAACCCACCCTTACCGAACCACCGAACCCACCTTTATCGAACCTCCTGAACACGCTCTTACCGAATCCTCACTTATCGAACCTCCCGACCCGATCCCCTCAAAACCCACCCTTACCAATCCCCCAACCGAATCTTACTGAACCCCCCAACTCACCCTTACCGAAGATTCCGAACCCCCGAATTTTGAACCCCAACAGAGATAAAAGAAACACATGTGAAAAAAAAAAATCTATACAAAATTTAGGCTTCGGATTCTAGGGTTCTGATTCTAGGCTCGGATTTCGGGGTTTCGGATTATGGATTCAGGATTCGGATTCTTGGGTTCGAGTTTTGGATTTTGGTATTTCGAATTGTGGGTTCCTAGTTCGGATTTCGGATTGTGGGTTCATAGTTCTGATTGTAGGGTTCGGATTTCGAGGTTCGAATTCTGGATTTAGGGTTCGGGGTGTTCAGACTTTGAGCGTTTATCATCTCATTCCTTCCCACAAACTAGTGTTCATTATCTTTGTATTTTTTTGTATTCATTTTGTATTCTTTTGTATTCTTTTTGTATTCTTTTTGTATTCTTTTAAACAGATATTTTAAACATAATTATATCAAGTTAATATAATCAGTGTCTGCCATCTTCATTTACCAGGTATTGCTTTATAAACGTCTGCCAACAATGCCAACACTGTGTCAAGGACGGTGTGTTAACGCAAGACTGTTCTACACGTCTACCAGCACTACCAACACTACCAACACAAGCAAGGAAGGTGAGTTAACAAGTGTTTTACCTATAGTTAACAAGTGTTTTACCTATGAGTTAACAAGTGTTTTACCTATGAGTTAACAAGTGTTTTACCTATGAGTTAACAAGTGTTTTATCTATGAGTTAACAGGTGTTTTATCTATGAGTTAACAAGTGTTTTACCTATGAGTTAACAAGTGTTTTATCTATGAGTTAACAAGTGTTTTACCTATGAGTTAACAAGTGTTTTACCTATAGTTAACAAGTGTTTTACCCATAGTTAACAAGTGTTTTACCTATAGTTAACAAGTGTTTTACCTATGAGTTAACAAGTGTTTTACCTATAGTTAACAAGTGTTTTCCATAGTTAACAAGTGTTTTACCTATAGTTAACAAGTGTTTTACCTATGAGTTAACAAGTGTTTTACCTATAGTTAACAAGTGTTTTACCTATGAGTTAACAAGTGTTTACTGGGTTAACAAGTGTTTCTATAGTTAACAGTGTTTTTCTTTAACAAGTGTTTACCTATAGTTAACAGTGTTTTACCCATAGTTAACAAGTTTTTACCTAGTTAACAAGTGTTTTACCTATGAGTTAACAAGTGTTTTACCTATAGTTAACAAGTGTTTTACCCATAGTTAACAAGTGTTTTACCTATAGTTAACAAGTGTTTTACCTATGAGTTAACATGTTTTACCTATAGTTAACAAGTGTTTACCCATAGTTAACAAGTTTTTACCTATAGTTAACAAGTGTTTTACCTATGAGTTAACAAGTGTTTTACCTATAGATACAGTGTTTTATAGGTTTTACCTATGAGTTAACTGTTTTATAGTTAACAAGTGTTTTACCTATGAGTTAACAAGTGTTTTACCTATAGTTAACAAGTGTTTTTGCCTAGTTAACAAGTGTTTTACCTATAGTTAACAAGTGTTTTACCTATAGTTAACAAGTGTTTTACCTAATTAAAAGTGTTTTACCTATGATTAAGTTTTATAGTTAACAAGTGTTTTACCTATAGTTAACAAGTGTTTTACCTATGAGTTAACAAGTGTTTTACCTGTGGGTTAACAAGTGTTTTATCTATGAGTTAACAAGCGTTTTACCTATGGTTAACAAGCGTTTTACCTATGAGTTAACAAGTGTTTTATCTATGAGTTAACAAGTTTTATCTATGAGTTAACAAGTGTTTTACCTATAGTTAACAAGTGTTTTACCTGGTTAACAAGTGTTTTATCTATGAGTTAACAAGCGTTTTACCATGAGTTAACAAGCGTTTTACCTTGAGTTAACAAGCGTTTACCTGTAAGTTAACAAGTGTTTTATCTATGAGTTAACAAGTGTTTTACCTATGAGTTAACAAGTGTTTTATCTATGAGTTAACAAGTGTTTTACCTATGAGTTAACAAGTTTTTATCTATGAGTTAACAAGTGTTTTTATCTATGAGTTAACAAGTGTTTTTACCTATGAGTTAACAAGTGTTTACCTTATGAGTTAACAAGCGTTTTACCTATGAGTTAACAAGTGTTTTATCTATGAGTTAACAAGTGTTTTATCTATGAGTTAACAAGTGTTTTTACTATAGTTAACAGTGTTTTACCTATGAGTTAACAAGTGTTTTATCTATGAGACAAGTGTTTTACCTATGAGTTAACAAGCGTTTTACCGTTAACAAGCGTTACTATGAGTTAACAAGTGTTTTATCTATGAGTTAACAAGTGTTTTACTATGAGTTAACAAGTGTTTTATCTATGAGTTAACAAGTGTTTTACCTGTAGGTTAACAAGTGTTTTATCTATGAGTTAACAAGTGTTTTATCTATGAGTTAACAAGCGTTTTACCTATGAGTTAACAAGTGTTTATCTATGAGTTAACAAGTGTTTTACCTATGAGTTAACATATGATTAACAAGCGTTACAGTTAACAAGATATGAGTTAACAAGTGTTTCTATGGTTAACAAGTGTTTTACCTATAGTTAACAAGTGTTTTTTCCTATGAGTTAACAAGTGTTTTATCTATGAGTTAACAAGCGTTTTTTATGAGAACAGTGTTTTACCTATGAGTTAACAAGCGTTTTTCTTAGTTAACAAGTGTTTTACCTGTAACAAGCTTTTACCTGAGTTCAAGTGTTTCTATTTAGTTACTCTGAGTTAACAATTCAGTTAAAGTTTATAGACAAGTGTTTTATGAGTTAACAAGTGTTTTACCTATGAGTTAACAAGCGTTTTACCTATGAGTTAACAAGTGTTTTACCTGGTTAACAAGCGTTTACCTATGATTAAGTGTTTTACTATTAACAAGTGTTTCCTATGATTAACACGTTTTCTTGAGTTAAGGTTTTACCTAACAGTTTTAGTTAACAGTTTTACCTATGAGTTAACATTTTACTATGAGTTAACAATGTTTTACCATGAGTTAATGTTTTCCATGAGTTAACAATGTTTTATGTTAACAGTGTTTTATCTATGAGTTAACAAGTGTTTTACCTATGAGTTAACAAGTGTTTTATCTAGCCGAGTGAACGGATAAAAGCTTCGTTAACTCATCGTTGGGTGTCCCTTTACCCTGCTATTATAATATAAACATTGGACTTGTTTTTAACTCATTTTTAGGACACACTTCCCCCTTACTGGTAACTCTCGGGACATCTTTCTCAGTTAATGGTAAATACTAAGACATACTTTTTCTTCATTGATAAGTATTGGGACACCTTTCAATTTATGACAAAATTTTCCCTGATTTTGGGACACCCTCTTTTTCACTAATTCTATCACTTTTTGGGGACATCCTAGAACGCAAGTGTTGTACAGTAACCCAAACCTCTTGGGACACTAAGTGCCGCTCGTTGGGAGGTGTAAAATTCCCTCAATGGCAATAATATATCTTTAAGTTATTTAGTCTTACATCTTCCTCTCCGTCTCTCTCTCTCTCTCTCTCTCTCTTTCCTCTCTCCTCATTGGAGGGACTGTTTTTCATCCTAGAACTTCGTAAATTTGTTTGTGTGTGTTGTGTGTGTGTGCGTGCGTGTGTGTGTGTGTGTGTGCTCTTTTGTTATTCTAGTTCTCCATTTTCATTTTTTAATATCTTTCTTCCTGACGTATCATCAATCTTAGATCGGTCTTACCCGCCATAAATTATACCAAATGTGAAGGTGAGGAAATTTTTCAAGAGTTATCCTTAAAAAAATAAAAAGATTTTCTCTGGATACAATGTTTACCCCAAGTCATAAAGCCGACGGGAGATACGAACCTATGACAATTTTTCAACGCATTTTAACTTGATCCTCAATGTATAATGAAATGTGAATATAAATTGTATATAAAATGTGGAAAATTACTTATTAATGCTGCTTTATGATATTTGCAGTAATTACTCTCTCTCTCTCTCTCTCCTCTCTCTCTCTCTCTCTCTCTCTCTCTCTCTCTCTCTCTCCTTATATCACCACCAACCTTCCTCCAGCCTCCAGTCAGTCAGCCCTCAACCTCCAATCCTCAATCAGTACCCTCAGCCCTCAACCAGTCTCATCCTCAATCAGTGACCTCAGCCTCAAACAGTCAGCCTCATTGAACCTCAGCCAACCAGTCAGCCCTCAATAGTCAACCCTCAGCCCAACCAGTCAGCCCTCAACATTTAACCCTCAGCCAGTCACCCTCAGCCCTCAACAGTCAGCCTCAACATTTAACTTCCTCAACCCTCCCCTCAACCAGTCAGCCCTCAACATTTAACCCTCAGCCAGTCAACCTTCAGCCGTCAACCAGTCAGACCCTATCCCTTAGCCCCCAGTCATCAACCAATCAGCACCTCAACCAGCCAACCTTCAACCAGTCAGCCCCAGCCTCAACAGTCAGTCCTCAGTTATATTTCTTCTCTTAATGGCTGTCATCCCCTCCCGGGATAAACTGTGCCGGCGAGCGAGGTTTGGGTGCATTTACTGTCGTTCGAGTATATTAAAATAAAGTGTATCAGGGCTCATACTGGGTAGATAATGGTGTGGTGTGGTGTGTGTGTGTGTGTGTGTGTGTGTGTGTGTGTGTGTGTGTGTGTGTGTGTGTGTGTGTGTGTGTGTGTGTGTGTGTGTGTGTGTGTGTGTGTGTGTGTGGGGATGGAGGAGGGCGAGCATGTATGGGGAGGGTGTGGGGAGAGGGGAGAATGCTATGAGAGGCAGGAGGTATGTGAAGAAAGAGATGTGGAGAGGAGATTAAAGAGAGTGTGCAGGGGTGGAGAGGAAGGAAGAATGATTGACAGTGAAGAAAACGTGGAGGGTACCAAAGAAGGAAGGAGGGAGGGGAGGGAGGGAGTGAGGCACCATCAAGGGGTGTGTTAGCCAACATTTAATATCCCCAGCTCGGTGCAACTCGACTACCTGGGCGGCCCCAAATGTGCAAGAACGGATAGCTGGTCCCGGGCCGGAGTGCGGGGTCCCTGAAGGGCACTTGGCGGGAGGGACCACTAAACGGATTTCCATCTGGGCCCCAGACAGACAGACCATCTCTCGCCCCGGTTCATCCTCCCTCCCTCTCCCCACTGATTTGTTGTCCCGTTGAACCGCCACAAAACACGTTCACTCTCCTACACCTCTGCTGTTGACGTTTCAGGACGACAGTGTTCCTCCATACGACCAGATGCAGCGGGGATTAATCCGGGTCTAGAGGCTATCGGGTGTTGGGATAACTGAGGCAGGGTGAGGAGGTGGCGGTGGCGGAAGTATCGATACAGCTCCATAAAATCGGAGCAGCCATAACTTCGGCACCTCATTGTGCCCTTTGAGTTATACTGGCGTTTTGTTGGGGATGGTGGTGAGACACCTGCCTCCTACTGTCCCTCTCTCTCTCTCTCTTGTCTCCCTCTCTCTCTCTTATCTCCCTCGCTCTCTCTCTTGTCTCCTATTGACTCTCTCTTGTCTCCTATTGCCTCTCTCTTGTCTCCCACTACTCTCTTGTCTCTCACTGACTCTCTCTTGTCTCCTCTGTCTCTCTCTCTTGTCTCCCACTGTCTCTCTTGTCTCCCACTGCTCTCTCTTGTCTCCCTGCCTCTCTCTTTCTCCCTCTCCTCTCTCTCTCTCTCTCCTCTCTCTCTCTCTCTCTCTCTCTCTCTCTCTCTCTCTCTCTCTCTCTCTCTCTCTCTCTCTCTCTCTCTCTCTCTCTCTCTCTCTCTCTCTCTCTCTCTCCTCTCTCTCTCTCTCTTGTCTCCATTACTCTCTCTTGTCTCCACTGACTCTCTCCTTGTCCCCACTGACTCTCTCTTGTCTCCCACTGACTCTCTCTTGTCTCCCCACTGACTCTCTCTTGTCCCACTGACTCTCTCTTGTCTCCCCACTGTCTCTCTCCTCTGTCTCTCTCTTGTCTCCCACTGACTCTCTCTCTCTCCTGCCTGTCTCTTGTCTTCCACTGTCTCTTCTTTTTACACTATCTCACAGACCTCAAATTGTCTTTTCTGCCTCCATATCTGTCCCCCAGTATCTCCCCATCCTCCAGTATCTCTCCATCCTCCAATCTCTCCATCCTCCCAGTGTCTCTCCGTCCTCCCAGTATCTCTCCGTCCTCCCAGTATCTCTCCGTCCTCCCAGTATATCTCCATCCTCCCAGTGTCTCTCCATCCTCCCAGTATCTCTCCGCCCTCCAGTATCTCCATCCCTCCCAGTATCTCTCCATCCTCCCAGTATCTCCCCATCTCCCAGTATCTCCCCATCCTCCCAGTATCTCCGTCCTCCCAGTATCTCCCCATCCTCCCAGTATCTCCCCATCCTCCCAGTATCTCCCCATCCTCCCAGTATCTCTCCATCCTCCCAGTATCTCCCCATCCCCAGTATCTCTCCATCCTCCCAGTCTCCCCATCCCCAGTATCTCCCCATCCTCCCAGTATCTCCCCATCCTCCCAGTATCTCCCATCTCAGTATCTCCCCATCCTCCCAGTATCTCCCCATCCTCCCAGTATCTCTCCATCCCCAGTATCTCTCCATCCTCCCAGTATCTCTCCATCCTCAGTATCTCCATCCCCAGTATCTCTCCATCCCCAGTATCTCTCCATCCCAGTGTCTCCCCATCCCCCCAGTATCTCTCCATCCCCAGTATCCCCCATCCTCAGTATCTCCCCATCCTCCCAGTATCTCTCCATCCTCCCAGTATCTCTCCATCCTCCCAGTGTCTCCCCATCCTCCCAGTATCTCTCCATCCTCCCAGTATCTCTCCATCCCCAGTATCTCCCATCTCCCAGTATCTCCCCATCCTCCCAGTATCTCTCCATCCTCCCAGTATCTCTCCATCCTCCCAGTGTCTCCCTCCCCATCCTCCCAGTATCTCTCCATCCCCCAGTATCTCTCCATCCTCCCAGTGTCTCCCCATCCCCAGTCTCTCCATCTCCCATCTCTCCATCCTCCCAGTATCTCACCATCCTCCCAGTATCTCCCCATCCCCCAGTATCTCTCCATCCTCCCAGTGTCTCCCCATCCTCCCAGTATCTCTCCATCCTCCCAGTATTCTCTCCATCCTCAGTATCTCTCCATCCTCCCAGTATCTCTCCATCCTCCCAGTATCTCCATCCTCCCAGTATCTCTCCATCCCCAGTATCTCTCCATCCTCCCAGTGTCTCCCCCATCCTCAGTATCTCTCCATCCTCCCAGTATCTCTCCATCCTCCCAGTATCTCTCCATCCCCAGTATCTCTCCATCCTCCCATCTCTCCATCCTCCCAGTATCTCTCCATCCTCCCAGTATCTCTCCATCCTCCCAGTGTCTCTCCGTCCCCCAGTGTCTCTCCATCCTCCCAGTGTCTCTCCATCCCTCCCATTCTCCACTCCCAGTGTCTCTCCATCCTCCCAGTATCTCTCCATCCTCAGTATCTCTCCATCCTCCCAGTATCTCTCCGTCCCCAGTATCTCTCCATCCTCCCAGTATCTCTCCGTCCCCAGTATCTCTCCATCCTCAGTATCTCTCCGTCCCCAGTATCTCTCCATCCTCCCAGTATCTCTCCGTCCCCCAGTATCTCTCCATCCTCCCAGTATCTCCGTCCCCAGTATCTCTCCATCCTCCCAGTATCTCTCCATCCTCCAGTGTCTCCATCCTCCCAGTATCTCTCCATCCTCCCAGTATCTCTCCATCCTCCAGTATCTCCATCCTCCCAGTATCTCCCCATCCTCCCAGTATCTCCCCATCCTCCCAGTATCTCTCCATCCTCCCAGTATCTCCCATCCCCCAGTATCTCTCCATCCTCAGTATCTCTCCATCCTCCCAGTGTCTCCATCCTCCAGTATCTCTCCATCCTCCCAGTATCTCCCCATCCTCCCAGTATCTCTCCATCCTCCCAGTATCTCTCCATCCCAGTATCTCTCCATCCCCAGTATCTCTCCATCCTCCCAGATGTCTCCATCCTCCCAGTATCTCCCCATCCTCCCAGTATCTCTCCATCCTCCCAGTATCTCCATCCCCAGTATCTCCCCCATCCCCAGTATCTCTCCATCCTCCCAGTATCTCTCCGTCCCCAGTATCTCCCCATCCTCCCAGTATCTCTCCATCCTCCCAGTACCTCTCCATCCTCCCAGTATCTCCCCATCCTCCCAGTATCTCTCCATCTCCCAGTATCTCTCCATCCTCCCAGTATCTCTCCATCCTCAGTATCTCTCCATCCTCCCAGTATCTCCATCCTCAGTATCTCCATCCTCCAGATCTCTCCATTCTCCCAGTATCTCTCCATCCCCAGTATCTCTCCATCCTCCCAGTATCTCCCCATCCCCAGTATCTCTCCATCCTCCCAGTATCTCTCCCATCCTCCCAGTATCTCCCCATCCTCCCAGTATCTCCCCATCCCAGTATCTCCCATCCCCAGTATCTCCATCCTCCCAGTATCTCCCCATCCTCAGTATCTCTCCATCCTCCCAGTATCTCTCCATCTCCCCATCCTCCCAGTATCTCTCCATCCTCCCAGTATCTCCATCCTCATATCCCCATCCTCCCAGTATCTCCCATCCTCCCAGTATCTCCCCATCCTCCCAGTATCTCTCCGTCCTCCCAGTATCTCCCCATCCTCCCAGTATCTCCCCATCTTCAGTATCTCTCCATCCCCCAGTATCTCTCCATCTCATTCCCCATCCTCCCAGTATCTCTCCATCCTCCCAGTATCTCTCCATCCTCCCAGTATCTCCCCATCCTCCCAGTATCTCTCCATCCTCCCAGTATCTCTCCATCCTCTCAGTATCTCCCCATCCTCCCATATCTCCCCATCCTCCCAGTATCTCCATCCTCCAGTATCTCCCCATCCTCCCAGTATCTCTCCATCCTCAGTATCTCTCCATCCTCCCAGTATCTCTCCATCCTCCCAGTATCTCCCCCATCCTCCCAGTATCTCTTCCTCCCAGATCTCCCCATCCTCCAGTATCTCTCCGTCTCAGTATCTCCCCATCCTCCCAGTATCTCCCATCCTCCAGTATCTCTCCATCCTCCCAGTATCTCCCCATCCTCCCAGTATCTCTCCATCCTCCCAGTATCTCTCCATCCTCCAGTATCTCTCCATCCTCCCAGTATCTCTCCATCCTCCCAGTATCTCCCCATCCTCCCAGTATCTCCCCATCCTCCCAGTATCTCCCCATCCTCCCAGTATCTCTCCATCCTCCCAGTATCTCCCCATCCTCCCAGTATCTCCCCATCCTCCCAGTATCTCCATCCTCCCAGTATCTCTCCATCCTCCCAGTATCTCTCCATCTCCCGTATCTCCCCATCCTCCCAATACTCCCCATCCTCCCAGTATCTCCCCATCCTCCCAGTCTCCATCCTCCAGTATCTCTCCATCCTCCAGTATCTCCCATCCTCCCAGTATCTCCCCATCCTCCCAGTATCTCTCCATCCCCAGTATCTTCCCCATCCTCCCAGTATCTCTCCGTCCTCCCAGTATCTCCATACTCCCAGTATCTCTCCATCCTCCCAGTATCTCCCCATCCTCCCAGTATCTCCCATCCTCCCAGTATCTCTCCATCTCCAGTATCTCCCCATCCTCCCAGTTTCTCCCCATCCTCCCAGTATCTCTCCATCCCCCAGTATCTCTCCATCTCCCAGTATCTCTCCATCCTCCCAGTATCTCCCCATCCTCCCAGTATCTCTCCATCCTCCCAGTATCTCCCCATCCTCCCAGTATCTCCCCATCCTCCCAGTATCTCCCCATCCTCCCAGTATCTCCCCATCCTCCCAGTATCTCTCCCATCCTCCCAGTATCTCCCCATCCTCCCAGTATCTCCCATCCTCCCCAGTATCTCCCCATCCTCCCAGTATCTCTCCATCCTCCCAGTATCTCCCCATCCTCCCAGTATCTCCCATCCTCCAATCTCCCCATCCTCCCAGTATCTCCCATCTCCCAGTATCTCCCATCCTCCCAGTATCTCCCCATCCCTCCCAGTATCTCCCCATCCTCCCAGTATCTCCCATCCTCCCAGTATCTCCCCCATCCTAGTCTCCCCATCCTCCCAGTATCTCCCCATCCTCCCAGTATCCCCATCCTCCCAGTATCTCCCCATCCTCCCATGTCTCCCCATCCTCCCAGTATCTCTCCATCCTCCCAGTATCTTTCCATCCTCAGTATCTCCCCATCCTCCCAGTATCTCCCCCATCCTCCCAGTATCTCTCCATCCTCCCAGTATCTCTCCATCCTCCCAGTATCTCCCCATCCTCCCAGTATCTCCCCATCCTCAGTATCTCTCCATCCTCCCAGTATCTCTCCATCCTCCCAGTATCTCCCATCCTCCCAGTATCTCCCCATCCTCCCAGTATCTCTCCATCCTCCAGTATCTGTCCATCCTCCAGTATCTCTCCATCCCCCAGTATCTCTCCATCCTCCCAGTATCTCTCCGTCCTCCCAGTATCTCCCCATCCTCCCAGTATCTCCCCATCCTCCCAGTATCTCCATCCTCCCAGTATCTCCCCATCCTCCCAGTATCTCCCCATCCTCCCAGTATCTCCCCATCCTCCCAGTATCTCCCCATCCTCCCAGTATCTCCCCATCCTCCCAGTATCTCCCCATCCTCCCAGTATCTCCCCATCCTCCCAGTATCTCCCCATCCTCCCAGTATCTCATCCTCCCAGTATCTCCCCATCCTCCCAGTATCTCCCCATCCTCCCAGTATCTCCCCATCTCCCAGTCTCCCCATCCTCCCAGTATCTCCCCATCTCCCAGTATCTCCCCATCCTCCCAGTATCTCCCCATCCTCCCAGTATCTCCCCATCCTCCCAGTATCTCCCATCCTCCCAGTATCTCCCCATCCTCCCAGTATCTCTCCCATCCTCCCAGTATCTCCCCATCCTCCCAGTATCTCCCCATCCTCCAGTATCCCCCATCCTCCCAGTATCTCCCATCCTCCCAGTATCTCCCATCCTCCCAGTATCTCCCCATCCTCCCAGTATCTCTCCATCCTCCCAGTATCTCCCATCCTCCCAGTATCTCCATCCTCCCAGTATCTCTCCATCCTCCCAGTATCTGTCCATCCTCCCAGTATCTCCATCCTCCAGTATCTCTCCATCCCCCAGTATCTCCCCATCCTCCCAGTATCTCTCCATCCCCCAGTATCTCTCCATCTCTCAGTATCTCTCCATCCTCCAGTATCTCTTCTATCTCTTATTATCTCAAGTCTCTGTTCTTGCCCGATCATATTATTTACATTGTCTCAGGGTGATAAGGAGAAGTCTCGTATATTGTCACTATCATCTTGTAATATCGTCTTGTTTACCTAACCTAACCTAACCAAACCTAACCTAACCTAACGTTAACCTAACCTAACCTAACCTAACCTAACCAAACCTAACGTTAACCTAACCTAACCTAACCTAACCTAACCTAACCTACAGTACACCTCCAACATGATCTTCACTACATGAATATTTAAAGTGACACAATTTTCCACTTACGGTATTTTTTTTAAACTAGTCGATCTTACTTCACTTAGTCTTTAAATACCTCATCGCATCCTGTTCATTTACCTTGTTAATATATATATCTGGATGTTTTTGTTAATTAATGTCCTAAGTACTTATTTGGGGTGTATGATGGTTCCTTTTTGAAGTTTTCTAGGTTGTTACTTAATGTCGAAGTGTTTCTTTTTGTTCAGACACTACCTACAGTAACTCTGGGTGACACACTGCTGCTCGCTGTACGGGGTGATGGTGTTAGTTGAGCACAATGAAAGTGTCTGATCGTTTTACTCTTCCATCGTATCAAATAATTTACGACCAATGCAATTTCCAAGTATTCCTCGACCTCAAAACCTTTCCTTGCCGTCGACCTCGCCATCATATTCTCAAATTTATGGAATTGTCTTAATTTGAAGGTTGTTCGCGTCTTGTCTAGTAAACGAAACAGTAATCAGAGCTCCACAAGGCTCCATTCTTTCTCCAGTGCTGTTTCTATTGTATGCAAATGACAATATATATTCCACGTAACCAGTTCTATAAAATTTGGCACTCGACAGTAATTTGTATATCAGTCACACAAATCCTCGTCGGGCGATAAGAGGCTATGAATCACCAGTTAAATAATGCCAGGAGCTGTGTAATAAACTGACCATAAATCTTGGAAAAGAAATTCGTCGCGTAATTCCCAACAGAAGTAAATATGTGTACCTTGCGCCCTGGACCTCTGGCTAGTGGGAATATAATGTAGAATTACTAAACAACAACAACAACAACACTGGAACAAACACATCAATATATGGGTGTACTGTACATTACTCACCATTAACACACTCTGTAAACATTAACACCCTTGAATACGATGACTTAACACCTCGAATACGATGTAAGTTTACTCAGGGAATAGTTCCTCATCGTACTCAAGAGGCGATGTCATTTTAATCAAAGGTTTAAGTCATCGTACTCAAGGGGTTATAGATCTTGCTGGGTAAGTCACTGTGTACTCAAGGGGTTATAGATCTTGCTGGGGTAAATCACTGTGTACTCAAGGGGTTATAGATCTTGCTGGGGTAAATCACTGTGTACTCAAGGGGTTATAGATCTTGCTGGGGTAAATCACTGTGTACTCAAGGGGTTATAGATCTTGCTGGGGTAAATCACTGTGTACTCAAGGGATTTGGCATAATAGTGAAGGGGTCCGCTAAAAAAAAATAATAAAAATGACAAATAAGGTAAATTAAAATGAGTGAAATCAAATGACATGAAAGCTTGTCCTGAGTTAATGGAATATCTGGCGGGTTCGGTCAAGTGAAGGGTGTTATTTAGAAATCCCTGAGTGCCTGAAGCCGCCATCTAGGTTAGGTTAGGTGAGATGTTACAGCAGTGTCTTATGTTTAGAATATTCCAATATATACAGTGTGTGTGTGTGTGTGTGTGTGTGTGTGTGTGTGTGTGTGTGTGTGTGTGTGTGTGTGTGTGTGTGTGTGTGTGTGCCCCAACATAGTATAGCGTCAACAAACCCTAATCTGACACTTAATTTCATCGTGTAAAAATATCCACACACACACACACACACACACACCTACCACAACAACACAACATACCACAACAACACAACATACCACAACAACACAACATACACAACACAACTATACCACAACAACCCACACACACACAACATACCCACAACATACCACAGCACTACAACAGGTCACAGCAGGGGACACACAGCAACACAGTAGGGGGTCAGAGCACAGGCGTGAACAAGAAGGATGGGAGGAATATGTCTTCTGGTTGATGGTCGCGCAACAGCATCAGCACCACAGCAGGCCACACAGCACCAGCGGGCACACACAACAGAGGGCCACACAGCAACAGCGGGCCACACAACACCAGCAGGCCACACAGCACCAGCAGGCTACACACAACACCAGCAGGCCACACAACACCAGCAGGCCACACAGCTCAGCAGAGCCACGCAACACCAGCAGGCCAACACAACACCAGCAGGCCACACAACAGCAGGCCACACAGCAACCAAAGGGCCACACAACAAAGGGGCCACACAACAGGGGCCACACACCACTAAAGGGCACACAGCAACTAGAGGGGCCACACAGCACCAGCAGCACACACCAGCAGGCCACACAACAAAACCAGCAGGCCACACAGCACCAGCGGGGCCACACACACAGCAGGCCACACAACACCAGCAGGCCACACAGCTAGCAGGCCACACAACACCACAGGCACCACACAAACACCAGCAGGCCACACAACACCAGCAGGCCAACACAACCCAGCAGGCCACACAACACCAGCAGGCCACACAACACCAGCAGGCCACACAACACCAGCAGGCCACAACACCACAGGAACAACACCAGCAGGCCACACAACACCAGCAGGCTACACACAACACAGCAGGCACACAACACCAGAAGGCCACAAACACCAGCAGGCTACACAACACCAGCAGGCCACACAAACACCAGCAGGCCACACAACACCAGCAGGCCACACAAACACCAGCAGACCACAAACACACAGCAGGCCACACAGCACACAACAGACACAAAACCAGCAAGCACACAACACCAGCAGGCCACACAACACCAACAGGCTACACACAAACACCAGCAGGCCACACAGCACAAAGCGGGCCACACAGCACCAGCAAAGGCCACACAGCACCAGCGCACAACACCAGCAGGCCACACAGCACCAGCAGGCTACACACACCCAGGCACACACTAAACCAGCAACACAACAACAACACCAACAGGCTACACACAACACACACACAGCACCAGCAGGCCACACAACACCAGCAGGCCACACAGCAGGCTACACAACACCAGCAGGCCACACAGCACTACACACACACTCAGCAGGCCACACAATACCAGCAGGCTACACACAACAAAACACCAGCAGGCACACAGCTCCAGCAGGCTACAAAACACAAGCGGTCCACACAACACAAGATCACACACACAACACCAGCAGTAACAATCAACAGCAGGCCACACAGCAAGTAAAGGGGCCACACAACACCAGCAGGCTACACAACACCAGCAGGCCACACAACACCAGCAGGTCACACAAACACCAGCATAACAAACAGCAGGCCACACAACACCAGCAGGTCACACAACACCAGCAGGCCACACAAACACCAGAGGCCACACACACTACACACATACAACACACAACACCAGAGCCACACCAACACCAGCAGGTCACACAATACTAGCAGGCCACAACACCAAAGGGCCACACAACACCAGTACAAGGCAACAACACAAACCAGCACACACAACACCAGCAGGTCACACACAACACCAGCAGGCCACACAACACCAGAGGCCAACAACACCAGCAGGCCACACAAACACCAGCAGGCCACACAACACTGTGCAAACAGCACCAGCACACACAACACCAGCAGGCCACACAACAAGCAGGCCACACAACACCAGCAGGCCACACAACACCAGCAGGACACACAAACACTAGTGGGCCACACAACACAGAACACACAACACCAGCAGGCCACAAAACACCAACGGGACACAACACCAGCAGGCCACACAACACCAGTGAGGCTACACAACACCAGTAGGCTACACAACACACTAAAGGGCCACAACACCAGCAGGCCACACAACACCAGCAGGCCACACAACACCAGCAGGCCACACAAGCACAAACACCAGCAGGCCACACAACACCAGCAGGCCACACAACACCAGCAGGCCACACAACACCAGCAGGCCACACAACACAGAAGGTCACACAACACCAGCAGGCCACAAAAACCAGCAGGCCACACAACACCAGCAGGCCACACAACACCAGCAGACCACACAACAACAGCAGGCCACACAGCACCAGCGCACACAACACCAGCAGCCACACAACACCAGCACACTAGACCACAGTTCTTAAATATCACAACAGGTCACAGCTCCTCCTACCAGTACGTCCAAGTGTGAAGAGTAACACAGCATCACTACTGCACGAGACAACACCATCATAGCGGGTTAACGCAGCACCATATTGGGGCAACACAGCACCACAGCGGGGCCCCACAGCACCACAGCGGGGCCCCACAGCACCACAGCGGGAGCCCACAGCACCACACAGCGGGCCTCAAGCACCACAGCGGGGCCCCACAGCACCACAGCGGGGCCCCACAGCACCACAAAGGGGCCCCACAGCATGGCCCACAGCACCACAGCGGGGCCTCTACAGCGGCCCCACAGCACCACAACAGGGCCCCACAGCATGGCCCACAGCACCACAGCGGGGCCCCACAGCACCACAGCGAGGCCCCACAGCATCAAGGCCCACAGCACGCGCGCCTCAGCACCTGTGTAGCGGGGCTCACAGCACCACAGAGGGGGCCACAGCACCACAGACGGGGCCTCACAGCACCACAGAAGGGGCACGGCACCCACAAAGCGGGGCCCCACAGCGTGGCCCACAGCACCACAGCGGGGCCCCGCAGCACCACAGCGGCTGCACAGCGCGGGTGTGAACAAGAAGAATGGGAGGAATGTGTCTTGCCGGCGACGGTCGACGGCGCTTGAAGTCAAAATTGTTTTTGTGTCTGCGTGAAGGATGTGTGTCATGACTTACCCAGACTTGGCCTCGCTGTTTGTGTGTGCAGGACCCGTGTGCACCCCTGTTCGTGTACGTCCCGTGTACGTCCGGGGCCACGTCCAACACCTACCCCCATGTTTATGTATGTGTGTGTGTGTGTTGGCAATGGTGTAAGTGTCGACCAAACATATGTCTCACATTATTTATGTTGGCGCTCATATTGTGTGTGTGTGTGTGTGTGTGTGTGTGTGTGTGTGTGTGTTTTAGTACACCCATGTTAACCTATAGCATAAAGTAACACATACCACGGCAGGGTACAGTGTAAGGAACATAACTACGACAGGGTACAGTGTAAGGAACATAACTACGACAGGGTACAGTGGTGAACATAACTACGGCAGGGTACAGTGTAAGGAACATAACTACGACAGGGTACAGTGTAAGGTGAACATACTACGGCAGGGTACAGTGTAAGGGAAACATAACTACGACAGGGTACAGTGTAAGGGAACATAACTACGACAGGGTACAGGGTAAATAACTACGACAGGGTACAGTGTAAGAACATAACTACGACAGGGAACAGTGTAAGGGAACATAACTACGACAGGGTACAGTGTGGGGAACATAACTACGACAGGGTACAGTGGCTGAACATAACCATGACAGGGTGACGGTATAAGGTGAACATAACTACGGCAGGGTACAGTGTGAACAACTCATGACAGGGTGTAAGGTGAACATAACTACGGCAGGGTACAGTGTAAGGGAAACATAACCACGACAGGGTACAGTGTAAGGAACATAACTACGACAGGGTACAGTGTAAGGGAACATAACTACGACAGGTACAGTGTAAGGGAACATACTACGACAGGGCAAGGTGGTGTAAGGAAACATAACTACGACAGGGTACAGTATAAGGTGAACATAACTACGACAGGGTACAGTATAAGGTGAACATAACTACGGCAGGGTACAGTGTGTGAACATAACTACGGCAGGGTACAGTAAGGGAAACATAACTACGACAGGGTACAGTGTAAGGGAAATATACTACGACTGGGTACAGTGTGGGAACATATACTACGACAGGGTACAGTGTAAGGAACATACCACGGCAGGGTACAGTGGTGAATAATTATGACAGGGTACAGTGGAAAATATAATTACGGCAGGGTACAGTGTAAGGGGAAACATAACTACGACAGGTACAGTGTAAGGAACATAACTACGACAGGGTACAGTGTAAGGAACATAACTACGACAGGGTACAGTGTAAGGAAACATAACTACGACAGGGTACAGTGTAAGGGAACATAACTACGACAGGTACAGTGTAAGGAACATAACTACGACTGGGTACAGTGTAAGGAACAAACTACGGCAGGGCAGAAAGAAACAACACGACAGGGTACAGTGTAAGGAAACATAACTATGGCAGGGTACAGTGTAAGGTGAAATATACTACGACAGGGTACAGTGTAAGGGAACATAACCACGACAGGGTACAGTGTAAGGGAAACATAACTACGACAGGGTACAGTGTAAGGTGAACATAACTACGACAGGGTACAGTGTAAGGGAAACATAACTACGACAGGGTACAGTGTAAGGGGAAACATAACTACGACAGGGTACAGTGTAAGGTGAACATAACTACGACAGGGTACAGTGTAAGGGAACATAACTACGACAGGGTACAGTGTAAGGGAACATAACTACGACAGGGTACAGTGTAAGCGAACATAACTATGCAGGGGTACAGTGTAAGGTAACATAACTACGACAGGGTACAGTGTAAGGTGAACATAACTACGACAGGGTACAGTGTAAGGAAACATAACAACGACAGGGTACAGTGTAAGGGGAACATAACTACGACAGGGTACAGTGTAAGGGAAACATAACTACACAGGGTGAGTGTAAGGGAACATAACTAGACAGGGTACAGTGTAAGGGAACATAACTCACGACAGGGTACAGTGTAAGGTGAACATAACTACGGCAGGGTACAGTGGAGAAGCACCACGACAGGGGTACAGTGTGGGGAACATAACTACGACAGGGTACAGAGGTGAACATAACTACGACAGGGTACAGTGGTGAAACATAATTCATGACAGGGTACAGTAAGGGAACATAACTACGACAGGGTACAGTGTAAGGAAATATAACTATGGCAGGGTAGCAGTGTAAGGAAACATACATGACAGGGTACAGTGAGGTAACATAACTACGACAGGGCAGTGAAGGTGAACATAACTACGACAGGGCAGTATAAGGTGAACATAACTACGACAGGGTACAGTATAGGTAACACATAACTACGACAGGGTACAGTATAAGGTGAACATAACTACGACAGGGTACAGTGTAAGGTGAACAAAACTACGGCAGGGTACAGTATAAGGTGAACATAACTACGACAGGGTACAGTATAAGGTAACACAAAACTACGACAGGGTACAGTATAAGGTGAACATAACTACGACAAGGTACAGTATAAGGTAACACATAACTACGACAGGGTACAGTAAGGTAACACAAAACTACGACAGGGTACAGTATAAGGTGAACATAACTACGACAGGGTACAGTATAAGGTAACACAAAACTACGACAGGGTACAGTATATAAAATATACCTGACAGGTACAGTATAAGGTGAACATAACTATGCCAGGGTACAGTATAAGGTGAACATAACTACGACAGGGTAAGGTATAAGGTGAACATAACTACGACAGGGTACAGTATAAGGTAACACAAAACTACGACAGGGTACAGTATAAGGTAACACATAACTACGACTGGGTACAGTATAAGGTGAACATAACTACTACAGGGTACAGTATAAGAACATAACTACGACAGGTACAGTATAAGGAGAACATAACTACGACAGGGTACAGTATAAGGTAACACATAACTACGACAGGGTACAGTATAAGGTGAACATAACTACGACAGGTACAGTATAAGGTAACACATAACTACGACTGTACAGTATAAGGTGAACATAACTACGACAGGGTACAGTATAAGGTAAACACATAACTACGACAGGGTACAGTATATAAGGTGAATATACCATGACAGGGTACAGTATAAGGTAACACAAAATATGACAGGGTACAGTATAAGGTAACACATAATTCACGACAGGTACAGTATAAGGTAACACATAACTACGACAGGGTACAGTATAAGGTAACACATAACTATGACAGGGTAAGCAGAGTAGAACATAACTACGACAGGTACAGTATAGGTGAACATAATTATGACAGGGTACAGAATAACTACGACAGGGTACAGTATAGAACATAACTACGACAGGGCAGTATAAATGAACATAACTACGACAGGGTACAGTATAAGGTGAACATAACTACGACAGGGTACAGTATAAGGTAACACAAAACTACATATATAAGGTAACACATAACTACGACAGGTACAGTATTAGGTGAACATAACCATGACTGGGTACAGTATATGTGAACATAACTACGACAGGGTAAGCAGTATAAAAAACATAACCATGACAGGGTACAGTATAAGGTGAAATATAACTACGACTGGGTACAGTATAAGGTGAACACAGCATGACAGGGTACAGTATAAGGTGAACATAACTACGACAGGTACAGTATAAGGTGAACATAACTACACAGGTACAGTATAAGGTAACACATAACTACGACAGGGTACAGTATAAGGTAACACATAACTACGACAGGGTACAGTATAAGGTGAACATAACTACGACAGGGTACAGTATAAGGTGAACATAACTACGACAGGGTACAGTATAAGGTGAACATAACTACGACAGGGTACAGTATAAGGTGAACATAACTACGACAGTACAGTATAAGGTGACCATAACTATGACAGGGTACAGTATAAGGTAACACATAACTACGACAGGGTACAGTATAAGGTAACACAAACTACGCCAGGTACAGTGTGTAAGGTGAATATACGACAGGGTACAGTGTAAGGTGAACATAACTACGGCAGGGTACAGTATGAGGTAACACATAACTACGACAGGGTACAGTATAAGGTGAACATAATCATGACAGGGTACAGTATAAGAAATAACTACGACAGGGTACAATATGAGGTAACACATAACAACGACAAGGTACAGTGTAAGGTGAACATAACTTCACGGCAGGGTACAGTATAAGGTGAACATAACTACGACAGGGTACAGTATAAGGTGAACATAACTACGACAGGGTACAGTATAAGGTGAAATATAACTACGACAGGGTACAGTAAGGTGAACATAACTACGACAGGGTACAGTATAAGGTGAACATAACTACAGGTGTACAGTATGAGGTAACACATAACTACGACATGGTACAGTGTAAGGTGAACATAACTACGGCAGGGTACAGTATGAGGCAAACACATAACTACGACAGGGTACAGTATAAGGTAACACATAACTACGACAGGGTACAGTATAAGGTGAACATAACTACGACAGGGTACAGTATAAGGTAAACATAACTACGACAGGGTACAGTATAAGGTGAACATAACTACGACAGGGTACAGTATGAGGTAACACATAACTACGACAAGGTACAGTATATGAACATAACTACGACAGGGTACAGTATAAGGTGAACATAACTACGACAGGGTACAGTATGAGGTAACACATAACTACGACAGGGTACGTATAAGTGAACATAACATGACAGGGTACAGTAAGGGTGAACATAACTACGGCAGGGTACAGTATAAGGTGAACATAACTACGGCAGGGTACAGTATGAGGCAAACACATAACCATGACAGGTACAGTATAAGGTAAATACATAACCACGACAGGGTACAGTATAAGGTGAACATATAACTACGACAGGGTACAGTAGAGATAACATAACTACGACAGGGTATGTAAGGTGAACATATGGTAGGGTACAGTATAGGTGAATATAACTACGACAGGGTACAGTATAAGGTGAACATAACTCACGACAGGGTACAGTAAGGTGAAATATAACTACGACAGGGAACAGTATAAGGTGAACATAACTACGACAGGGTACAGTATAAGAAATATAACACACAGGGTACAGATGAGGTAACACATAACTATGACATGGTACAGTAAGGTGAACATAACTACGGCAGGGTACAGTATGAGGTGAACATAACTACGACAAGGTACAGTATAAGAACATAACTACGACAGGGTACAGTATAAGGTGAACATAACCACGACAGGGCAGTATGAGGTAACACATAACTACGACAGGGTACAGTATAAGGAGAACATAACTACGACAGGGTACAGTGTAAGGTGAACATAACTACGGGTACAGTATAAGGTGAACATAACTACGGCAGGGTACAGTATGAGGCAACACATACCACGACAGGGTACAGTATAAGGTAACATATACTACGACAGGGTACAGTATAAGGTGAAATATACTACGACAGGGTACAGTATAAGGTGAACATACCACGACAGGGTACAGTATAAGGTAACACATAACTACGACAGGGTACAGTATAAGGTGAACATAACTACGACAGGGTACAGTATGAGTAACACATAACTAAGGACACAAGGTACAGTATAAGGTGAATATAACTACGACAGGGTAAGTGTGTAGGTGAACATAACTACGGTAGGGTACAGTATAAGGTGAACATAACTACGGCAGGGTACAGTATGAGGCAACACATAACTACGACAGGGTACAGAGTATAAGGTAACACATAACTACGACAGGGTACAGTATAAGGTGAACATAACTCATGACAGGGTACAGTATGGGGTAACACATACTATGACAGGGTACAGTGTAAGGTGAAATATACTACGGCAGGGTACAGGGTATAAGGTGAAATATACCATGACAGGGTATAGAGGTGTGAACATACTACGACAGGGTACAGTATGAGGTAAACACATACTCACGACAGGGTACAGTATAAGGAACATAACTACGACAGGGTAAGGTGAATATACTACGGCAAGGTACAGTATAAGGTGAACATACCACGACAGGGTACAGTGTGAAGGTATAACTACGGCAGGTACAGTATGAGGAACATAACTACGACAGGTACAGTGTAAGGTGAACATAACTACGACAGGGTGAACATAACTACGACAGGGTACAGTATGAGGTGAACATAACTACGACAGGGTGCAGTATGAGGTGAAATATAACACAGGGTACAGTGTAAGGTGAACATAACTACGACAGGGTGAACATAACTACGACAGGTGCAGGGTAAGGTGAAACATAACTACGGTAGGTACAGTATGAGGTGAAATATAACTACGACAGGGTACAGTGTGGTGAACATAACTACGACAGGGTGAACATAACTACGACAGGGTACAGTATGAGGTGAACATAACTACGACAGGGTGAACATAACTTCGATAGAGTGGCGTAGAGTGAGACAATAACAATGGCTAAGACCCCGTTATTTAGTACAAGATGGCGCCTGCTGTGTTATTCATTGTTATTCATTACACACATAATATAATGATGATGGTGGAGGTGATGGTGGTGGTGATGATGCTGATGGTGGTGGTGGTGATGATGATGATGGTGGTGGTGATGATGGTATTGATAATAATGATGGTGGTGATGATGATGATGATGTGTTGGTAGTGGTGGTGGTGATGATGATGGTATGATGGTGGAGGTAATGAGTGGTGATGATGGTGGTGATGTTGGTGGTGTGGTGGTGGTGATGATGATAGTATGATGGTGGGGTAATGGTGGTGATGATGGTGGTGATGTTGGTGGTGGTGGTGGTGATGATGATGGTTGGGTGTGAGTGGTGATGATGGTGGTGATGTTGGTGGTGGTTGATGATGATGGTGGTTGATGATGGTTGGTTGGTGGTGGTGGTGATGGTGGTGGTGATGATGGTGGTGGTGGTGATGGTGGTGGTGATGATGGTGGATGGTGATGATGTGGTGATAGAGGGTTAGTGAGAGACGTGGGGTATGATGGGGTAGTGTCTGTCTGTGTCTGTCTGTCTGTCTGTCTGTTGATGGAAAGTTTATGGACCAGAGAGACAATTATCTCCAGGTGTCATTATAGAGTGTGTGTTGTGTGTGTGTGTGTGTGTGTGTGTGTGTGTGTGTGTGTGTGTGTGTGTGTGTGTGTGTGTGTAGACTCTAACAGTGGTGGATGAGAAGGAAGGACAAGTGTGATAAATAGGAATGTTTGGGGAGGAAGAGGGTTGGTTGGGTTGAGCACAGTAGGAGAAAATAGGATTTATTCCAATAAACAATATACTCTCTCTCTCTCTCTCTTCTTCTACCCGTGAACTCCCAGAAGAAAATGTTAATTAGTTTTAGGTCTTGCCGTGTATCTCAGCAATAAGAAAAAACATATATTAAAAAAAACCCTCCAAGATAAGAGTGAGGCGAGCGAGGACCCGAGAGGTCTTCATTTCCTCTCGGTGGGCGACATTATTGGAACAACCGTCTATAACTTGAGGTAAAATATCTCCCTCGGAAGAGAAAATATGATTCAAATATGGCGACAGGCAATGGTTTTAAGATCTTAGAGTCTGCCTATCGTAAGTTTCCTCCATGACGCGATTCCCTAACCCACCGGATATCGTGTGCCTTCCAGACGGCGTTGTCCCTCCTCCAGACGACTTAAGAGTTCATTTTTCAGACTCTAAATGTGGGATAACAGCTCTTGGGGGCAGTGTGTGGGATGGCACTGTGTTGTGGGGGAGCCTCCTTCACCTGGCGGGCGGGCCGAGTAATTCTCAGGTTTGGGGAGGGAATCAATGACGCCCAGATCAGTTTTCATTCCTGGAAAATGAGTTGCCATTAGCATTTTATAGAAATGTGGCGGCTTAGCCAGCACCAACTTGAGGGGCGTGGATAGAGGGTTTTGGTAGTGGTGGTGGTGGGGGTGGTAGGATATTAGTTCCATCTGCAACTAGGTGAGGAGGAGAAGGGAAGGAAGGACAGGAGAGAGGGAGGGACGGGAGGGGAGGGGATGAGGCGGATAAAAAAGGAAGGATCATCTACGTGGTAGCCAGATCAGTGTAAGTGGAGGTACTGGTGACTCACAAACCACAGGGTAAGTAGTGTGTTGAGGTACTGTCCCACCTACACCTCCAGCTGGTGGGTGTTGTGGTGAAGGAAGGGGAGTATACTGGTGATGGTAAAGATGGTGATGGTGTCATTGTCGATTATGGTGATGCTGTTGATGGTTGGTGGCGATGTGGCTGATGGTAGTGATAATGGTGGTGATGGTGAGGCTTACGTCTTGGTCCTCTGGCCAGTACCGTGGTGTGGTCGACTGTATGGTTCACTTATGTGTTATGTTAGAAGCAAACACTATTTAGTTTGCAATAGCAATACAAGTAGAAGTAGAGGTACTATACAAATACTGGTGTTAGTACAAGGGGTAGCATTACTAGTGATCAGGTACAGGTAGAACAGGGTTGACATGATTATAATCAGGATATTTTAATCAAGCGATTTTAATGGATTAAAGTTAGAAGAAAAATCATTGATTATAATCTAAATTATTTTCTCTCCAAGTGTCTCTCGTTGTACTTACAAAAATAAAAGATTTCTGCACTACTGGTCGGCTCACTGTTCCAACACACCGCGTGCTAAGTAAATATAACTCGGATTAACAATGTCTAATTCCTCTCTTCATAAGTGAAATTTGCATTTATATATTAAGTATTGCAGTACAGATACTAACACAGCAATTTAAATACAGTAGATACTTTTAATGTATTTAGTCAGTTATGCTCAATATCTTCCAGTTATCATTATATATATATAAAACAAAGAAGTATATCTGTGTGTGTGTGTGTGTGTCCAGACGAGAATCACGGAAACCACTTTATCGATCTGTAGTGATGATGGATGGTGTTATATGTAGTGATGATGATGGATGATGTTGTAGTGATGATGGGTGGTGTTAAAATGTAGTGATGATGGGTGGTGTTATATGTAGTGATGATGGCTGATGTTATATGTAGTGATGATGGATGTGTTAAATGTAGTGATGATGATGGCTGATGTTATATGTAGTGATGATGGGTGGTGTTAAAATGTAGGATGATGGGTGGTGTTATATGTAGTGATGATGGCTGATGTTATATGTAGTGATGATGGATGGTGTTAAATGTAGTGATGATGATGCATGATGTTATATGTAGTGATGATGGAGGGTGTTATATGTGGTGTGATGATGGATGGCTGATGTTATATGTAGTGATGATGGGTGGTGTTAAATGAAATGATGATGGGTGGTGTTATATGTAGTGATGATGGCTGATGTTATATGTAGTGATGATGGATGGTGTTAAATGTAGCATGATAAAGTTATATGTAGTGATGATGGAGGTGTTATATGTAGTGATGATGGATGGTTATATGTAGTGATGATGGGTGGTTTATATGTAGTGATGATGGCTGATGTTATATGTAGTGATGATGGGTGGTGTTAAATGTAGTGATGATGGGTGGTGTTATATGTAGTGATGATGGATGGTGTTATATGTAGTGATGATGGGTGGTGTTATATGTAGTGATGATGGATGATGTTATATGTAGTGATGATGGGTGGTGAATGTAGTGATGATGATGGTGTTATATGTAGTGATGATGGATGGTGTTATATGTAGTGATGATGGATGGTGTTATATGTAGTGATGATGGATGATGTTATATGGTGATGATGGGTGGTGTTATATGTAGATGATGGCTGATGTTATATGTAGTGATGATGGGTGGTGTTAATGGTGATGATGGGTGTATATGTAGTGATGATGGATGGTGTTATATGTAGTGATGATGATGGTGTTATGGTGATGATGGATGATGTTATATGTAGTGATGATGGGTGGTGTTATATGTAGTGATGATGGATGGTGTTATATGTAGTGATGATTAGACAAAAAAATAATAACAGTTTAATGTTAAAAAATATACTTTGCTGTACCGTTGTAGTGAAAAACATGGTGGAACTTACATACACCGTTAATGAACTATTGATGGAAGGAAGTTTTGGGGACTGAACAGTGAGACAATGTGGAGTCTGGAGGGTGGCGCCCTACCGAGGCCTAACGGATGAGCCGCCCGGAGCGAACAGCGACAGTCGGTCACAGGAAACAGATCAGGAAAGGAATCCCGTCTTAATGCTAACAGAAAGCGAACAGCGGACAGTCGGTTACCGGAAACAGATCAGAAAGGAATCCGTCTTAATGCTGACAGAAAGCGAACAGCGGACAGTTTACCCGAAACAGATCAGAAAGGAATCCTGCCTAATGCTAACAGAAAGCGAACAGCGGACAGTCGGTCACCGGAAACAGATCAGAAAGGGAATCCTGTCTTAATGCTCAGAGAGCGAACGGCAGACAGTTCATCACCGAAACAGATCAGGAAAGGGAATCCTGTCTTAATGCTGACAGAAAGCGAACAGCGGACAGTCGGTCACCGGAAACAGATCAGAAAGGGAATCCTGTCTTAATGCTCAGAGAGCGAACGGCAGACAGTTGGTCACCGGAAACAGATCAGGAAATGGAATCCCGCCTTAATGCTGACAGATAAAGCAGCAGAAAGGCCTCTCTAGAAAATGATCAACCGCATGAAATTCGTTTGAATGCTAATAGAGAGAGAGCTGCGGATCCAGAATTCTAAGGAATCACACAGTGGCATCCACTTGCAAGAGCAGCATTTGACTATGACAATGAGATAGAATATGAAAAGTATCCCTCTGTCGTCATTGGCAACATGGATAAGAGATGGAACATCAGTGGTAAAAGAAGATAAAGGAGAATCTGCTGGACTGTGGCTCTCATGGGAAAGTACGACTGCCAAATTTGGAAACCACCAAACCATTGAAGACTCTCATGCTGGGAACAACACCAGAGTCAAAACACTTCTGGAAAATATACTGAAGTGCAATTCATGTTTCGAGATGACATCCTTTGGAGCTACCAGAGTAGTTCGTGAGCACGGATACATACCAACATTCAAAGTCCAGGGTCAAGTCTATCACAAAGCAGGATCCTCTTACCACTGGAAGATAGGCAAAGTTCCTCCAAATCTACTTCATGGGAGATCATGAAAAGCAGACTACTATCATGTGTGGCAATATTCAAGGTGTCAGACATGACATTGTTATCTATCAAGAAATGCTGCATGAGCGCAACACGTATGTACAATCATTTAAAAATCCTTAAAAACATGCCTTCTGACGAACAAAGTCAGGATCAAAGCAGACACGACCCTAAGGGAGAGCATGAAAGAAGATTCAATGCTCCTGGAGTTGATGAAGTAGCCATCCTGATTGTCGGTCAATAGTTTGAGAACGAGACATCATACTCCAAAAATGAGAGACGAGTCGCCCACAAGAAGAACATGATACCACATGTACTGGAAGCTACAACACTGACAGGAAAAGCTAAAGGAGAGGACGTTTTTATACCAAGGATACCTCTCATCACCACTGACCTACATTTTGAGTTCAAGCGACTTCAGTTCCCGGTTAAAGTGAGTTTGCCATGACCATCTACAAAAGCCAGGACAGTCCCTAAGATGGTTGGCCTAAACCTGGTGTTTCCTTGCTTCTCTCATGGACAGTTCTATGTTGATGCTCCAGAGTGGGAACTGGCACAAATCTGTACATACTTGCTGCTAATGGCAAAACCAAAAATGTGGTCTACCTTAATGCACTACAGTGAGACAATGTGGAGCCTCCCGGAAGGTGGTGTCCTACCGTGGCCTAGCGAAAGAGGGCGATTCCGGTAGTATATGTAATGAGCGATTGTCAGACCAAACCCAGAGCCCAGAATTATGTCACATAACAGCAAGTACACCACAGACCTCACAGTGGTACCACCCCATTCCCAGGTTGACACACCAGGTCGACCCTAGGGACTTGACCTGGCTCCGCTTAATGATGTGAGCCGGTGACTCATAACCGCACCTAGCCAAGACACCTGGGCCAGGACCACACCTGCACACAATTATCCAGATCAAACCAGTTTAGTGTTAATTGTTAGAGGTCAGCAGCCGGCTGGGCTGACTCCCATATAAAGGCCCTACAGTCCCATCCACGGGCATTCCTATTCCAGGCTGTCATTATCATTCTGGTTGTTGTTGTCATCTCTCTCCTGTTCCGGGTCGTCACTCGGTTCACTAAGCAGAGTCACGCACGCCCTTCCCCAGGTCGGGAGGGGAGACCTCCCGGGATCGACCGAATACGGTGTCGCCAGCTAAGCAGAAGCTCTCTCATAGAGGCAGCCCAGCCAGCACTCACTAAGCCTACGCCAGGGTACACGTGAAATTTATCGTAGTCCTAGGGTGAGCGTTACCTACTGTGGGAAGTGTGTATTCATTCAGGTGTGTCCGAGAGTCAGTGTCGGGCAAACGTAGCATGATGTGTTAGTACCCCTATTATAATAGAAAGATGCTTAATGTGTCCATGTCATTGAGTGAAGTAATAAATAGTTGTATCAAGAGGGTGTTTCTAACAAGTTGTCCTTTGGTCAGCGGATATATGTGTATTGACATACGAGAGTAAGATAAGCGAAAGTGACGCTGTGCAACAACATCCAGGCCACGCTACCAAGCTTCACCTTACATTCCTATACTTCCTACTCTGGCTCTTACTTATATCTTATTCTTTCTTCTCATTGTGTTTATGTGCTGTCACAATGGTGTCAAAGGCATTCTTAACGTAACCTCTCACGCCTTCCTCGGTTACGAAGCCATATAACACCTGGCTCAGTAGTTCTAAAAAGCAAGCGATAAGAAGTTCCTATGTAGTAGCGTGAAAAGCGTCTCTAGTGTGTCATCTTACAGCTCAAGCCAATGTTCTCGTCGGTATAAAGAATTTTTGAAGCAGAAATATGTTCAGTGCTTAACGTAATTTCTCAGTGTCACCCAGATCTGTGACATTTCTCAGTAGCCCAAGTGTGTTTGATTGTTGGTCAGTGTTAAATGTAGCCATTGTGTTTCAGTGATGAAAGCGGGTAACTAAAATAACTGTTATAACCTAATATGTCTTTTTTAACCCACATCCTCCTCCTGTCCTAATCCTTACCTCACCCCCACCCTTCCTCCCATCCTCCTGCTCCTTGGCCTTGCCCTCATCTGCCTGCACCTCCCCGCCCCGGTTTAGGTCTGGCTCCGGACCAACCGCGCTGCTCCCCACTCACCCAAGAACGCACTGACTTGGCTGGGCTCTAAGGCTCGCTGCCCCCGCCACCTTGCCTGCCCCACCCTGCCTGGTGACCACGTCCTTCTGACCTGCCCCGCCGCTTGACCACACTAATCCCCCGCCTTTTGTCCCAGAAGCTGTGTGTTGATGATGATGGTTAATATGAAGTAATATTGCGATGAATGCAGAGCTTCACTCAGTGTATTTTTATGCCATGATTTGTGATGTAATTTCTTGGACGCCAAGAAGACAAATGATATTTAGTGTAGTGCGAGAGCCTACCCCCGACCCAGCCTGATGAGAACATTGTCGTGACGGAAAAATGATAGTTGCCAAACATTGACCTATCGATAAAGTAAACTTTTTTGCGAATGCACTTCCAACTAATCCATCACCCCTTTAGGATTGGTTCTTCGTCAAATGTCACCACAGTACCAACGGCGGCCAGCCGGACGTCAACCACAGTACATACGAGCAGAAGAACCAGCATGATGAAAGCAGCGCGGATGAATGCAGCTTTGATGAAGGCAGCACGAAACCCACTACACCATGTCACTTTTTCAAGTCTCTCCTTGTATAGGATTAAGAAGATTTATATTTTCTATTTTAGAAGTAAGGAGCAAATGACCGCCATTAATAACGGCCCCTGGTGAGCCCAGCCAGGAGGATTCACCATTGTGAAGGTAAGACAGGACGGTTTTGGTCTCGCTGGACACTACGTACGGAGGATGGTTCTGGTCCATGTGGAACCCGCCTTATAGCCATTCTAAGGAGACGACAGCCCAAACGTAGGACTGGCCATCCTGCCGGAGAGGAATAGCCGCAGATGAACAGAAAAATCGTCTGAAATATGTTGAAAATGATGATGTTGCAGAGAAGAATGCAGATGAAGCAGAAAAATTCATCTGGAATATGACGGAAAACGAAGATGTATATAAAGAAAACTCAGATGGAGCAGAAAAATTCATCTAAGTTAGCAAAACAAGATGTATAGAGGAAGAACGCAGATGGGGACAGAAAACTCGTCTGGAAGAGTATAGAACCAGGAGGAAGTGAGAAGAAGCCAGAAGGTGGAGAAACGACCTACAAGCAAAGCGGTATGTGAAGAAAGAAGACAGAAGACAGAAGATGTAAGCAGTGTGAAGAAAGAAGACAGAAGATGTGCTGTCCTGACATCACAAGAAAGCTGATGATGATGACTAACCGACTACAGCTGCCGAGCTGCCATCCCCTATTTTTCAGATACCAGCTGGATGGAAGACGAGCTATGCTGGACCCAACTAATGTACTGATGTTGTTGATGTATAATAAAAGATATCAATACCCAATGTGCGAGGAACATTTTTTGTGTATTTTGTACATTTTCTCGATTTTGTTGATGTTTACGACAAAGAATGCTTTTTTTTAGTCTCAATTTTTTCTAAGAGTTCATTTGATCAATGTCTTGGACTATGAAACACGATAAATAGTAGCTATATTACTGACTGAGATGAATTAATATTTTGACATGGAAATGTAAGACCTGTTATTGTTGTAGAATGTGGATTTGCAAGTTTGCCCCCGGACACTATGCTACATATGAAGGATTTTTTTTCATTCTATGTTCATTTCTGTTATAGCTTCCCTTTTTTCTCCCGGCATAGAAGCTAATTCAAGGGAGGCATAGTGAGCTCGTCAGATCAAACTAGCGCTAGTAGAAAACATACACCTATGAGATTTTGTGCCGTTTGTAAATGAAACTGTTATCGCCCCAGGGATTATCTTTTGGATACATTATCGTGATAGTTGTTGGTTCATATGCATCAGTCTCTGTGATGAAGCTTTGGTCTTGGCGGGAGGTGTAATGAGTGATTGTCAATCTAAAACCTACAGCCCAGAATTATGTCACATATAACAGCAAGTACACCACAGACCTGTAAAAACACCATTCCAGGTTGACACACCTCAGGTCGACCTAGGGACTTGACCTGGCCCGCCATCGATGCGGGTTTTGTGACCCACCCAGCCAAGACACCTGGCCAGACCACACCTGCACATTAACAATTATCCAGATCAAACCAGTTTAGTGTTAATTGTTAGAGGTCAGCAGGCATGGCTGGGCTGACCCCATATAAAGGCCCTACAGTCCCTGTCCACGGGCATTCCTATTCCATTATCATTACCACCCTGGTTGTTGTCATCTCTCTCCTGTCTGGCCGTCACTCGGTTCACTAAGCAGAGTCACGCCACGTCCTCCCCAGGTCGGGAGGGAGATCCTCCCTGACCGGACCACGGCGTCGCCAGCGGGCAGAGCCTCTCACAGGGAGGCAGCCCAGCCAGCACTCACTGGGCCTACGTCAGGGTACACACACGTGAGTCTTGTCAGAACGTCCTAGGGTGAGCTACCTACTGGGGAAGTGTATTCATTCAGGTGTGTCCGAGAGTCAGTGTCAAGCAACGCAGCTACTATGTGTTAGTACCCTGGATATAATAGTGATATTAATGTGTCCATGTCATTGAGTGAAGTAATAAATAGTTGTATCAAGAGGTAAGTAATGTTGTCCCTTTTACGAAGTGATATATGTGTATTATTATTACGATAAGATAAGTTTAGTGACGCGCAAATAACATCCAGGCCACGCTACCAAGTTTCCTACCTTTACATTCCTATACCTCTATACTCTCTCCTATATATATATATCTTCTTCGTTTATTAATACCTCATTATATATAGAGAGAGGTATATATATATATATATATATATGTAACCGGTGGGAATTTGCTGGACTTTAATTTCTCACTTGACTTGGGGTTTATTAAAATTTAATAGATGGTAAAGGCAGTGGAAGCGCCCCTTTGAGAAAAATCCCGAACCAGCACAAGAACACTTAAATCTACTACACAAAATGAACTGTCCGTGACCCGTGGAAGGATAGCGTCTGTGACTGGGATGAATGAGAGACACTGTAAAATTTAGACACTTATATTCCCTCCAACACTACAAACACAATCAAATAATGGTACACCAATATGCGCACCTCTTAACTTAAGCTTTAACCACTACTCTGGGGAATAAAAGTTATACATGACATAGAAATTATTAGAAACACAGGCAACAATAAATTTAAAGTATTAAGAAATGTTGCTTGCACACATGAAACAGGCCTCTTAAGGGCTTTCACAAAATAATATCAGTCACTTAGGAAATGGTATTAAAAAATAAGAAATTAACTACTCTACAATGAATAGGCCTTAAGGGCTTTCAGCAAAATAATATCACTCAACAAAATTATAGCACCCCAACAGGTGTACACTTCCTAACCTAACCTAACCACTGCTCTGGGGAACAAGGTTATACCTGAGATCAGAATTATGAAGAATTAGAGGCATTAAAAGAATCAAATCACAGTATCACTCTGGTTCCACTTAATGGCACAAACATTCAAAAAAACACTACTATCAAAATTATTTAAGAAATATTAAACTACACACGTCAAGATAATATCAGTCTGAGGAATGGTGTTAACTACACCCGTGATAAGGAAGATAAAATGTTACTCTAGGTATCTCCTAGAGTCCTAGACTCACGGTCTCAGTGTGTGACCATTAATATACTCAGATAGCCTCAGTGTACTCCCAGTGCGTCCATGGGCAGGAAGAGAGTGAGCCAATCAGACCCTGTGCAGTTGAGAGGAGCTTTAGCTTCCCGTTAGCAAGAGGGTTTCACTAAGCGGCTCTGGACATGTGGTGTTGTGAGCCGACGTCAGCTGGGCACCCAGACGGCTAGATTCCCTCAAGAGATCCTTTGGTACCCCGCTAAACAGTGACAGGCCTACTCTGATCGGTCCAATGGCGACCATCGCCACCCTCAATCATCAACGGCAGTCTCAGACGGCAGTCAATCTCTCGCAGTCAACTCCGGTCAACGCCGGTCAAAGTGGGTTCTGGACGGAAACCCCTGAAATGAACTCACTGTTAGCTCTAGTTTACTTTATCACTGCCCCATCTAACCCTGTCTGAGATCGAATGAGACTTACTTGTTATACTGCAATAGCAGCAACAAGTGACTAGGCCACGTGACTATTTCTGATGGACGCGCGGAACGTCTTGTCTGTGTGAATGCTCTCCGGAACTGGCCTAGCCAGCGTCGCGTTCCCGCGCGTTAGCTTGGTCCTACGTGACATATTTTACTGCCTAACTAATAACCCTTGGGACACCCGTAACATTATTCAGACTGGCTAAACGATCTATAATACCAAACTCAATAATAGTCCCTTTAACTTCATGAATGCACCACATAATTCGGTAAATTACATTTAATATCATATAGGCCTAGTTCCACAGTCTCTCGCTACGAGCAGCGCTCCTCTCCCTCAGATGACCTTGAACGCTCAGATCACTATGGCGGGGCATTTGAAATTACCTGAAATTTCTGAATATTACAATCGACCCCTAAAAAGACAGCACTGGGTCTCCTATGTGCTGAGAAAAACATGCATACGACCCCCTAAAATTTTTTTGCGGTTCTAAGGACTGCACTACCCCTTTAACGCTAAACGCAGCATTTTGTCTCTTCCTTTCTCTCCCGCTAACACTCGACCCCTAAAAAAAGACAGCAGCACTGCCCTCATGTGCTGAGAGAACAACTTAGAACCCACCTTCAACTCTGTACTATTCCACCTCGCAGCTAGCAACCCATTTCTTCCTAGCTCCAACTCAATCCAACCAGAACATCACGCCCCCTTGCCTCCTTAACTATTAGAGAACCAATGTCAAAATTAATACCAGCCCAAAACAAACATGTTCTCTTGGCCCTTGAAATGTCCAGAGAACCAGTGTCAAAAAAACATCATCCATCTCCAACATGCTCTCTGGACTGCCCTAGCCAGCGTCGCGTCTCCTCAAGGCGTTAGCTTGGTCCTACGTGATATATTTACCGCCTAACTAATAACTCCTTGGGACACCCGTAACATTATTCAGACTGCTAAACGATCTATAATAATTTCAAATTCAATAATAGTCCCTTAACTTCATGAATCGCATCATTATTAATTCGATAAATTACATTTAATATCATATAGGCCTAGTTCCACAGTCTCTCGCTACGAGCAGGCAGCGCTCCCTCCCCTCAGATGACCTTGAACGCTCAGTATCACTCATGGCGGGGCATTTGAAATTACTCTGAAATTTCTGAATATTACATATATATATATATATATTTCATGTAGATCCACAATGAAAACGTGGATAAGATAAATCTTGATAAAATCACACGGGAAAAGAAACAACGGAGCACCTTAGCTTTCGTCTTTATTCAAGACATCTTCAGAGGCAACTGAAGCTAAGGTGCTCCGTTGTTTCCCTTCTGATTATGAATATATATATATATATATATATATATATATATATATATATATATATATATATATATATATATATATATATATATATATATATATATATATATATATATATATATATATATATTTATTTATTTATTTATTTATTTTATTTTATTTATTTTTTTCATGGTTATATATGAAACTTGTTGAATGAAGGAACTTAACAAAAGGTGGTATCAGTCAAAGATCATAAACAGACTTGGGAATGAGAAGCTTCAAAGCTTGTTACTGTGATTAAGTTTTAATACAAAAGCGTCTCACAAAGCACCTCCAGTAGCCTTACACTGGAGGGATGAGGGACGATGGAACCAGCTGTGTGCTGAGAATGTTATGTGTGATATTCTCAATTTCTTAAGTTCCTCCTGTAACATTTGTTATTTTCTAGAACAAGTTACAGTGTTTTATCATGAATATTGTCAGCAGAGATAATCATCATGACTTTAATGTTTAGGAAGAGTTAATGGATACACAGCCGCATCAAAATAAAACATAAAACAGTCCATAAATAATATTGGTAGTTGACAATAAATGATTTTTGTAAAACTACATAATTATATTTTAAAGGTAAAAATATCTGTCAGTCATTCTTTCCAGGTTTCATCAAATGTTAATCTATCAAAGTCGGTCCTTTTTCGTTTTCTAGATATTAATGTACAGTATATACTGTAAATAATTCCTATATTCCTCAATTTCAGTACAGTACAGTACAGCACAGCACAGTACAGTACAGTACAGTACAGTACAGTAGCACAGTAAAGTACAGTACAGCACAGTACAACACAGTACAGTACAGTACAGTACAGTACAGTACAGTACAACACAGTACAGTACAGTACAGTACAGCACAGTACCAGCACAGTACAGCACAGCATAGCACTACAGCACAGTACAGTACAGTACAGCACAGTACAGCACAGTACAGCACAGCACAGCACAGTACAGTACAGTACAGCACAGTACAGTACAGCACAGTACAATGACAGTACAGTACAGCACAACACAGCACAGTACAGCACAGTACAGTACAACACTCTGGTGTTTACAAACATATTGCATACATTAGATGAACTTTCCACATTATGAAGAATTTAAGAAGAAGTCGTTATCTGTTTCCTTAACTCAATTTGTAACACTAAACCTTGAGTGACCTGAGTGTGAAGATAAAGGTAGATGGAGTAGCTTTATACACACGCAATTATCAACAATAGTTAACAGACAACAATCAGAAAGTAAAAGTAAAGATTTATTTATATTCTTCAGTATAAAGTGGCGGATACTGACTGTTGGGTCCATGCAGAACCTGAAACATTTAATAAATGGTTCATATACAAAAATTAAAAGACACAGTATAGTGTTTATTGTTAGAGCAAACTGGTCAAAGGTTGGAGCTCATTCACAAAGACATAAATTAATTATCAATTGGGTAAAACAAATCTATTATAATAATAAGATTTTTTCCAACTCTGAGGAAGTATAGGTACAGGTACAAGTATAGGTACAGGTACAAGTATAGGTACAGATACAAATATAGGTACAGATATAGGTACAGATACAGATATAGGTACAGGTACAGGTATAGGTACAGGTACAGAGTATATAGAGTACAGGTACAGGTATAGGTACAGGTACAAGTATAGAGTACAGGTACAGATATAGGTACAGAGTACAGTATAGGTACAGATACAGATATAGGTACAGGTACAGAGTATAGGTACAGGTACAGATATAGGACAGGTACAGGTATAGGTACAGATACATATAGGTACAGAGTACAGATATAGGTACAGATACAGATATAGGTACAGGTACAGGTATAGGTACAGGTACAGAGTATAGAGTACAGGTACAGAGTATAAGTTACAGATACAGATATAAGTACAGAGTACAGATATAGGTACAAATACAGATATAGGTACAGGTACAGAGTATAGGTACAGGTACAGAGTACAGGTATAGGTACAGGTACAGGTATAGGTACAGATACAGATATAGGTACAGGTACAGGTATAGGTACAGGTACAGGTATAGGGTACAGGTACAGGTATAGGTACAGGTACAGGTATAGGTACAGGTACAAGTATAGGTACAGATACAGATATAGGTACAGGTATAGTACAGATACAGATATGTACAGGTACAGGTACAGGTACAGGTACAGGTACAGGTACAGGTACAGGTACAGGTACAAGAGTATAGGTACAGATACAGGTATAGGTACAGGTACAGATATAGGGTACAGATTCAGGTATAGGTACAGGTACAGGTATGGGTACAGATACAGATATAGGTACAGGTACAGGTATAGGTACAGGTACAGGTATAGGTACAGATACAGATATAGGTACAGGTACAGGTATAGGTACAGGTACAAGTATAGGTACAGGTACAGGTATGGGTACAGGTACAAGTATGGGTACAGATACAGATGTAGGTACAGGTACAGATATAGGGTACAGATACAGGTATAGGTACAGGTACAGGTATAGGTACAGGTACAGGTATGGTACAGATGTAAGGTGCAGGTGCAAGGTATAGGTACAGGTACAGGTATAGGTACAGGTACAGGTATAGGTACAGGTACAAGTATAGGTACAGGTACAGGTATAGGTACAGGTACAAGTATGGGTACAGGTACAAGTATAGGTGAATACAGATGTATTTACAGGTACAGAGTATAGGTACAGGTACAAGTATAGGTACAGGTACAGGTATAGGTACAGGTACAGGTAGGTACAGGTACAAGTATAGGTACAGATACAGATATAGGTACAGGTACAGGTATAGGTACAGGTACAGGTATAGGTACAGGTACAGGTATGGGTACAGGTACAAGTATGGGTACAGATAGATGTGAGGTACAGGTACAGAGTATAGGTACAGGTACAGAATATGGAGGTACAGGTACAGGTATAGGTACAGGTACAGGTATAGGTACAGGTACAAGTATGGGTACAGGTACAAGTATAGGTACAGGTACAGGTATAGGTACAGGTACAGGTATAGGTGGGTACAGGTATAGGTACAGATACAGATGTAGGTACAGGTACAAGTATGGGTACAGGTACAAGTATAGGTACAGGTACAGGTATAGGTACAGATACAGATATAGGTACAGGTACAAGTATAGGTACAGGTACAGGTATAGGTACAGGTACAGGTATAGGTACAGGTACAGGTATGGTACAGGTACAGGTATGGGTACAGGTACAGGTACAGGTACAGGTACAGGTACAGGTACAGGTACAGGTACAGAATGTAGTACAGATCAGAATATAGGTACAGGTACAGATATAGGTACAGGTACAGGTATGGTACAGGTACAGATTATGGGTACAGGTACAGGTATAGGTACAGCAGATACAGGTGTAAGGTACAGATAGATGGTACAGGTACAGGTATGGGTACAGGTACAGAGTATGGAGTAGGCAGGAGTGTAGGTACAGGCCTGGGATATGGGTCTAGGTACAGGTAGGTACAGGTGCAGGTATGGGTACAGGTACAGGTATGGGTACAGATACAGATATAGGTACAGGTACAGAGTGGCAGGTACAGGTACAGGTATGGGTACAGGTACAGGTATAGGTACAGGTACAAGTATAGGTACAGATCCGGATATAGGTACAGGCCACAAGTATAGGTACAGGTACAAGTATGGGTTGGGTATGGGTACAGGTGGATATGGGTGCAGGTGAGAATATAGGTACAGGTACAGATATGGAATGCAGGTACAGGTATAGGTACAAGGTGCAGTGGGTGCAGGTGCAGGTATGGGTACAGGTGCAGATATGGGTGCAGGTGCAGGTATGGGTGCAGATCAGGATATGGGTACAGGTACAAGTATGGGTACAGGTACAAGTATGGGTACAGGTGCAGGTATAGGTACAGGTACAGGTATGGGTACAGGTGCAGGTAGGTACAGATACAGATGTGGGTACAGGTACAGGTATGGGTACAGGTACAGAATAGGTACAGGTACAGGTATGGTACAGGTACAGATATAGGTACAGGTACAGGTTAGATTCTGAGTGCAGGTATAGGTCAGATGCAGATGTGGGTACAGGTACAAGTATAGGTACAGGTGCAAGTATGGGTGCAAGGTGCAATAGGTCAGGTGCAGATGTGAGGTGCAGGTACAAGTATAGGTACAGATGCAGTGTAGGTGAGGCACAAGTATGGGTGCAGGTGCAAGTGTATTGCAGGTACAGGTATGGTACAGATGGATGTGAGGTGCAGGTGCAGGTATAGGTGCAGGTGCCAAGTATGGGTACAGGTACAGGTATAGGTACAGGTACAGAGTATGGGTGCAGGTACAAGTATGGGTACAGGTACAGGTATGGGTGCAGGTACAAGTGTAGGTGCAGATGCAGGTATGGGTACAGGTGCAGGTATGGGTGCAGGTGCAGAGTATGGTACAGGTGAATATGGGTGCAGGTGCAAATATGGGTGCAGGTACAGGTATGGGTACAGGTGCAGGTATGGGTGCAGGTACAGAATATGGGTGACAGGTGCAGATTATGGGTGCAGGTACAGGTATGAGTGCAGGTACAGAGTATAGGTGCAGGTGCAGATATGGGTGAGGTGCAAGTATGGGTGCAGGTACAGGTTGGGTGCAGGTGCAAGTGTATCTGGGTACAATTGTGGGGTACGGGTACAGGTGCAGGAATAGGTGCAGGTGCAGGTATGGGTACCAGGTGCAGTGGGTGCAGGTACGGTATGGGTACAGGTGCAGGTATAGGTGCAGATACGAGTATGGTACAGATACAAGTATGGGTACAGGTACGGGTACAGGTGCAGGTGCAGGTATAGATTGCAGGTATGAGGTGGGTGCAAGTATGGGTGCAGATACAGATCTAGGTACAGGATGGGGGTATAGGTACAGGTGCAAGTATGGGTACAGGTGCAGGTATGGGTGCAGATGCAGGTATGGGTGCAGGTGCAAGTATGGGTGCAGATGGATGTAGGTGCAGGTACAAGTATGGGTGCAGATTACTGGTATAGGTACAGGTGCAGGTGTGGGTGCAGATGCAGGTATGGGTGCAGAAGGTGCAGATCCGGATGTGGGTGCACAGGTGCAAATGCAGATGCAGGTGCAAGGTATGGAGTGCAATACAGGTGTGGGTGCAGATGCAGGTATGGGTGCAGGTACAGGTATGGGTGCAGGTGGGTATGGGTGCAGATACAGGTATGGGTGCAGATACGGATATGGGTGCAGGTACAGGTATGGGTGGATGCAGATGGGTGCAGGTGCAGGTATGGGTGCAGGTGCAGGTATGGGTGCAGATGCAGGTATGGGTGCAGGTGCAGAGTATGGGTGCAGACTACGGATGTGGGTGCAGGTGCAGTATGGGTGCAGGTGCAGAGTATAGGTGCAGGTGCAGGTGTGGGTGCAGGATGCAGGTATGGGTACAGGTGCAGGGTGTAGGTGCAGGTGCAGGTATGGGTGCAGATGCACAGATATGGGTGCAGGTACAGGTATGGGTGCAGATGCAGGAGTATGGGTGCAGGTACAGAATGGGTACAGGTGCAGTATAGGTGCAGATACCGAGATGTGAGGTACAGGGTGCAGGTATGGGTGCAGGTGCAAGTATGGGTACAGGCCACAGGTATATGGGTACAGGTACAGGTATAGGTACAGGTACAAGTATAAGAATTACAGATACTGGATTTGGGTGCAGGTACAAGTATGGGTACTAGAGTATGGGTACAGGTACAGATATGGGTACAGGTACAGGTATAGGTACAGGTGGGTGCTCAGGTGCAGGTGTAGGTATAGGTGCAGATACAGATATGGGTACAGTACAGGTGTAAGGTGCAGATGCAGATATGGGTGCAGGTGCAGGTATGGGGCACAGATATAGGTACAGAATACAGATGTAGGTACAGGTACAGGTATGGGTACAGGTACGGTGTAGGTGCAGATTGCAGGTATGGGTGCAGTGCAGAGTATAGGTACAGTTGGATATAGGTGCAGGTGCAGATATAGGTACCAGGAGTGCAGGTATAGGTGCAGATACAGGTGTAGGTGCAGGTGCAAGTATAGGTGCAGATACAGATGTGGTGCAGATGCAGAGTATGGGTGCAGGTACAGGTATAGGTACAGGTGCAGGTATGGGTACAATTGCAGATATGGTAAGGTGCAGGTATAGGTACAGATACTGGATCATGAGTACAGGTACAGAGTATAGGTACAGGTGCAGGTATAGGTACAGTGCAGGTATGGGTGCAGATGCAGTATGGGTACAGATGCGGATGTGGGTACAGGTCAGAATGGGTGCAGGTGCAAGTATAGGTGCAGGTACAGGTATGGGTGCAGGTACAGGTATAGGTGCAGGTACAGGTATGGGTACAGATACAGATGTGGGTACAGGCATGAGTATGGGTACAGGTGCAGGTATGGGTGCAGGTATGGGGTGCAGGTGCTATGGGTGCAGGTACACGTATGGGTACAGGTACAGGTTAGGTACAGGTACAGGTATAGGTACAGATACGGATGTAGGTACAGGGTGCAGTACGGGTGCAGAGTACAGGTATGGGTGCAGGTGGGTATGGGTGCAGATTACCAGATTGCAGGTGCAGATATGGGTGCAGATTACGGGTACAGGTACAGGGTATGGGTACAGGTACAGGTGCAGGTGCAGATGCAAGTACAGTGCAGATGCAGGGTACAGGTACAGGTACAGGTTAGTGGGTACAGGTACAGGTGCAGATACAGGTACAGGTACAGATGCAATAGGTACAGGTGCAGGTGCAGGTACAGGTACAGGTACAGGTACGGGTACAGGTACAGGTATAGGTACAGGTACAGTTACAGGTACAGTAATAACAACACATATAAATAGAATCAGACACAGGTGCTACACGTCTCCTTAATAAGAGGTGGGAGGTGGCCGGCGGGAGACACCTCACCCGTCCGGAGATGTGGTGGCCGGCGGGGGGCACCTCACCCGTCACGGGAGATATGGTGGCCGGCGGGGGGCACCTCCACCCGTCACGGGAGATGTGGTGGCCGGCGGGGGGCACCTCACCCGTCACGGGAGATATGTGGTGGCCGGCGGGGGCACCTCACCAGTCACGGGGAATGTGGTGGCCGGCGGGGGCACCTCACCGTCACGGGAGATGTTGTGGCGGCGGGGGCCTCACCAGTCACGGAGATGTGGTGGCCGGCGGGGCACCTCACGTCAGGTGTCGTGGCCGGCGGGGGCCTCGTCACGATGTGGTGTGGCCGGCGGGCACCTCACCGTCACGGGAATGGTGGCCGGCGGGGGCCTCACCAGTCCGGAGATGTGGTGGCCGGCGGGGCACCTACCGTGCGGAGATGGTGGCCGGCGGGGGGCACCTCCAGTCACGGGAGATGTGGTGGCCGGCGGGGCACCTCACCAGTCACGGGAGATGTGGTGGCCGGCCGGGGGGGCACCTCACCAGTCACGGGAATGTGGTGGCCGGCGGGGGCACCTCCAGTCACGGGAGATGTGGCGGCCGGCGGGGGGCACCTCACAGTCACAGAGATGTGGTGGCCGGCGGGGGGGGCACCTCACCAGTCACGGGAGATGTGGTGGCCGGCGGGGGGGCACCCACCAGTCCGGAATGTGTGGCCGGCGGGCACCTCACCAGTCACGGGAGATGTGGTGGCCGGCGGGGGGGCACCTCAGTCACAGGAGATGTGGTGGCCGGCGGGGACCTCACAGTCCAGAAGATGTGGTGGCCGGCGGGGACTCACCAGTCGGGAGATGTGGGGTGCGCTGGCCGGGGGGGCTTCTCCAGTCACGGGGTGTGGTGGCCAGCAGGTGATCCGGGGATAGGAAGTGGCTTGGGAGGAAGAGGACAGGAAGTGACCGTCCGGTGGATAGTGGTGGCCGGCCAAAAGGACAAAGTGGTGGCCAGGGGCGTGTTGACAGACGCTGGGTCGTGTGTTTTCTGGAGACAACAACGGGGTGATGTGTTTGTGAGCGGACAGACAGACATACACACGGGGGAGGGTAAAGACCTCCAGACTCCACAGGAGAAAACAATCGCTAATTGACTCGTTTGTGTCTTGGTCGTGGGGAGGGGGTCGCCGACCGTGGCACTGGGGAAGCACTTTGTGTGAGGACCTGTTTAGCCCTGAACCAACACAGCTCCCAGGGAGCCCTGAACCAACACAGCTCCCAAGGGTCAGCCCTGACGCCAACACAGCTCCCAAGGGTCAGCCCTGAACCAACACAGCTCAAGGGTCAGCCCTGAACCAGCACAGCTCCCAGGGTCAGCTCTGAACCAACAGCTCCCAAGGGTCAGCTCTGAACCAACACAGCTCCCAAGGTCAGCCCTGAACAACACAGCTCCCAAGGTCAGCCCTGAATCAACACAGCTCCCAAGGGTCAGTGGAGGTTCCCTCGAGATAAGGAAAAGAGTACAGCTGCCTGAACAGTTTATGAAAACACTTGTAATACTGACCTTTTCACACACACACACACACACACACACACACACACACACACACACACACACACACACACACACACACACACACACACACACACACACACACACACACACACACACACGCACACACACACACACACACACACACACACACACACACACACACACACACACACACACACACACACACACACACACACACACACATACACACACACACACAACACTCACACACAAACTAATAAAGAAGTCCCAAAAACTATCTCACTAAAGATTAGAGAAAATATTTTGGTTCCCTTCTGTAATTATTCAGTATGCGGACCAGCACCTCCTCCCCTCCCTCTCCCCTTTACCTTTCCTTCCTCATCCCTATCCTCCTCTCCCTCCCTCTCTCTTCCTGCCCCCCCTCCCCCCGTCTCCTTCCTGTCTCTACCCTGTTCTCCTCCCCTCTCATTCCTCTCCTTATTTTCTTCCTCTTTCTCTCCTCATCCCCCATCCCATACCCCTTTCCCTCCTCCTCTTCTCTTCCTGCCCTCCTCCTCTCCCCACCTTCTCAATGCTGCTTGATATTTTCTCCAAGATACTCAGAGACAAACGCCACCAGACTCTTCACCTCATCCCCTGTTAAGTGAAGGATCACCTCAATAATACCCCCACCAGCATACACACACACACACACACACACACACACACACACACACACACACACACACACACACACACACACACACACACATGATCTGACCGTTAAGGTCAGAGATTAAATAAATTCTCGACACAGTAGCGACACGGGCAGACGATGAGCGACAGGGCGGCGATGTGGCCAGGGAGGACCAGGGGTGATGGTGTGGTGGCCAGGGAAGGGGGTGATGGTGTGGTGGCCCAGGGAGGACCAGGGGTGATGGTGTGGTGGCCCCAGGGAGGACCAGGGGGGTGATGGTGTGGTGGCCCCAGGGAGGACCAGGGGTGATGGTGTGGTGGCCCCAGGGAGGAGGTGGGTAGGTGTAGTGGCCCCAGGAAGAAGGAGGGGGGTGAGTGGCCCCAGGAAGAAGGAGGGAGGTGTAGTGGCCCAGGGAGGAGGAGGAGGAGGAGGAGGATGTGTAGTGGCCCAGGAGGAGGAGGAGATGTGGCCGCTCTCCAACTAGTCAAGTGAGGAGATGAGATGGTGGAGTCATCTGGGAGTAGTGCTGGACCACATATGAGAAAGAGGTTGAGGGACAGAAGTATTCTTAAGGCCTCGTAAGATTATTTTTTGTATCTCTCTCGTAAATGGAGATTGATCTGAGGACACATCTAGTTATACCAGTGATCGGTGTTGTGAAATATACCTAGTTATATTCTCGTCGTAGATATGAGAAGAGAAAGACATTTGAGGTTAAAGTTTATATCCTGATTCTGAAAGTCTGTTGGTTATTGGCCACTGTATCAGGAGGAGGACGCTTGCATCCGTCTGGGAGTTGTGGACAAGATCACTCACACAAATCGCTAACAAGATCTTCAGGCTTCGATATAATCATTACTCTGTGTCGTCATTATCATCGGTCACGTTATAACCTGACCACCTCGACTGACAATGACCTGACCACCTCGACTGACAATGACCTGACCACCTCGACTGACAATGACCTGACCACCTCGACTGACAATGACCTGACCACCTCGACTGACAATGACCTGACCACCTCGACTGACAGTGACCTGACCACCTCGACGACAATGACCTGACCACCTCGACTGACAATGACCTGACCACCTCGACTGACAATGACCTGACCACCTCGACTGACAATGACCTGACCTCGACTGAATGACCTGACCACCTCGACTGACAATGACCTGACCACCTCGACTGACAATGACCTGACCACCTCGACTGACAATGACCTGACCACCTCGACTGACAATGACCTGACCACCTCGACTGACAATGACATCTTTGTTTATCTTTCTCTCCCCGTGACTGAAGTGACCGGTACACATTTTGGCTCCTGTCGTTGTTACCGTCTAAGTGTCAGTCGATTATGCGATCATATTGACGGTTCATAATTGGTCTGATACTATTTTTGGAACGTGTGTGTGTAATAATAATAATATTAATAATAATTAACGGTTTATTGAAAGAGCTTGGCAGCCAGAGGCTGAAAATATACAGTTACATATTTGGGGAATGGGTTACAGTACAAATAATATACAAGTGACATAAGTGACACAAATAAGACATATAGTAACTTAGATGGGGATCAGCTCAAACTACAGTTCATTTCAACATAGTGACAGTGTAGGGGCAGTGTTTACAGAGATGAATACACTGATTTATTACATGTTATTGATAATTTTACAATGGTTGGGACTGGGCTGTTCTTATAGCGATCAGTTCGTGCACGTATGGGCTGGATGCGGTTGTGGTGTCGAACAATTCTCGGACAGGGGATCTCAGGTGGTAGTAAGGGGCCGGTGTCGGGGATGGTGTAAGCTTCTTCAAATTTGCAGATGAGGCCGTGGTGATGGTCAGTGAGAGTCAGAAAGGGTCAGTGTGTTGAGCGCTTCTTGATATGTGGTGTAGGAAGGAAAGAATCTTGCATGCCCTCTTTTGCACTTTTTCTAGGTGTTTACGTTGTGTGGCATTTAGAGACCAGGTGGGGAGGCATAGGTGAGCTTAGGAAGTATAGATGTTGTGTATATACACTGAAGACTCGTGTGCAGGAACTCAGGGACTTGAGTCGGCGGAGGAGGTGGAGACGGAAACTGGAGGATTTGACAACTTCACTGACGTGTGGTTTCAATTTAGTTTGTTGTCTATGGGCGCGAGGCTTCGTGGAATCTACAACCTGGAGTGTGTTCGGACCTAGGGTGTGTGTGTGTGTGTGTGTGTGCGTGTGTGTGTGTGTGTGTGTGTGTGCGTGTGTGTGTGTGTGTGTGTGTGTGTGTGTGTGTGTGTCCGTCCTGGTGAAACCAGGATATGTACAGGACTTGTCTTTCACCTCTTTGTTTACGCTGCACTCGAGGGCAGTTCAACCCCTGCTGAGACTTTGACCTTTGACCTCCCTGGACACGTGATAACACCGGCGTAAATAATAACACTTTCTAAACGCCGTAGATGGTTTATGTGGTGGTGGTGGTGGTGGTAGTGTGTGGTGGTGGTGGTGGTAGTAGTGTGAGTGTGTGGTGATGGTAGTGGTAGTAGTAGTCATGTGGTGGTAGTAGTCATGTGGCGGTGGTGGTAGTAGTAGAGGTATGTGGTGATAGTAGTCATGTGGTGGTAGTAGTCATGTGGTGGTAGTATTCATGTGGTGGTGGTAGTGGTGAATTTAAATTTAGCCACAGACAGTAGCTAGTTTGTTGTGCACCCCATGGCAGTAGTCCAGCTGTACTGTTTGGCCGCCATCTTCATCGAGCCCAGAAGTAAACAAAGGCAGTTAGGTCAGTTGTTATTACCGGCTAGAAGAAGGAGGAGGAGGAGGGAAGGGAGAGGAGAGGAAGGGAGGAGAGGAGGGGAGGAGGAGGGAAGGGAGAGGAGAGGAGGGAAGGGAGAGAGAGGAGGGAAGGAGAGGAAGGAGAGGGAAGGAGGGGTTAGAAAAGGAAAAAGAAAGGGGAAGGCGAGGAAGGGAAGGATGAAGGGAAGGAATGAGAAAGGAAAGGAAGGAGAGGGAGGGAAGGGACGGAGAAGGAAAGGAAAGAGGATAAAGAAGGAAGGTAAGATGAGGTAAACTTAGACTTAGGAATCTTTGAGCATCTGGTGAGCCATTCTGAGCCAGGACCTACAGTGATGGCTGGCTAGATAACCCAACCAACACGGCTGTTAATTACACTGCGGGGATAAATAGCTCACGGTATTGTCCTAGCTGTCGGCACGCTAAATCCACTCGTACGCGGGCAAGACGTGTGTGATTGGTCCTTCCGGATGACGTCAGCATGTTTCCCTTCACCCTATAGGTTCTGCTTAACTAAAATTCGGTTTCAGATTAAGTTTGATTTCAAGTTAGGTTAGGTTAGGTTAAGTTAGTTTTGGTTAGGTTGGGTTGGGTTAAGTTAGTTTTGGTTAGGTTGGGTTGGGTTAAGTTAGTTTTGGTTAGGTTGGGTTAGGTTAAGTTAGTTTTGGTTAAGGTTGGGTTAGGGTAAGTTAGTTTTGGTTATGGTTGGGTTAGGTTAAGTTAGTTTTGGTTAAGGTTGGTTGGTTAGTTAGTTTTGGTTATGGTTGGGTTAGGTTAAGTTAGTTTTGGTTAAGGTTGGGTTAGGTTAAGTTAGTTTTGGTTAAGGTTGGGTTAGGTTAAGTTAGTTTTGGTTAAGGTTGGGTTAGGTTAAGTTAGTTTTGGTTATGGTTGGGTTAGGTTAAGTTAGTTTTGGTTAGGTTGGGTTAGGTTAAGTTAGTTTTGGTTAAGGTTGGGTTAGGTTAAGTTAGTTTTGGTTAAGGTTGGTTGATTAAATTCCGCCTGGTTGATCTTCAGCTTCTGTGAGGCATGCTGTGGGACGACCAATCAGCACTGTATTCCGCATACGAGTGGATTCTGCGTCTCTTCCCGCATTGCTACAAACTTGATCCGTTCATCCCACTATCACTATCACCACCACTATCACTATCACTATCACTACCACCATTATCACTATCACCACCATCACTACTATCACTATCACCACCACTACCATCACTATCACCACCACTGTCACTATCACCACCACTGTCACTACCACCATTACTATCACCACCATCACTACTATCACTATCACCACCACTACCATCACTATCACCACCACAACTAGCATTATCACTACCACTATTAACACTTACCAACTCTCACTTCACCATCATCACCAACACCACACACACACACACACACACACACACACACACACACACACACACACACACACACACACACACACACACACACACACACACACACACACACACACACACACACACACACACACACAGGAGGGTGATAAGATAGAGAGGTGTAGTAATAACTCGACAGTACAGTACTACAGAGGATTACATAAGTGCCACTTAAACCCGGTACAGTATAGACTTAAGGAAGAACTTAACCGGTAAAGTACGATGTTAAGTGGCCATTGTACTTATATATTGAGATCATTATAAGGAGATACTTAATACAATTATATCATTACGAAAAGTTAATGATATATTGTGATTAATATAAGGAATCAATTATTCACTTATAGTAATACAGTTAATTAAATTATATATTTTTTGTAATATAAGAAATTACATTATATAAGAAGAGTAATAGAAAAATGTAATTATATACTTAGATTACTGTAAAAAATTAAAAAAAAATTTAATGTCGACTTGTTACCCTCATCACTACAGTTACTTCATTCATAAACACCAAACTATAACTATGTAATAAAACCTGTTAATAAGTACAAGTAATTCCAGCTTATCCTCATTGTGCCTTAACTTACCAATATATATTAAGTAAGGTAACATAAGTAGACGATGCATTAACACATTATAATTCATGTAGTGATAAGTGATGTAACACTTAAGGGCTAAGTCTGTACACTTAAGTAAACCTAAATAATCCTAACCCACTGTAGCTAGCCAGAAGTCCAACCCAAGCTAACCTCAACGAAAACTTATATAAGCATTGGATATAAATTATAAGATTATTTTCTTTGTTTTTATCTCTGTATACATAGTCAGGTGAGGCAGTATGATAAAGTGGTATACTGTAGTTGAGTAAACATACTGAGGGTTGATGGGTGTATATATACAACCTAGCAAATTTCCTCAATACTTTCTGCAATGAAACTTATCAATTCAAGCATTAAAACTGTTAATTTTTGTCGATTATCATTTTGTTATTTTAATTAGATTATTTTTAGATTGCCCAAGAGGCTAGTTTATTGGGCACCCCCTTACATCCTGTAGAAGCGCAGAAGCGTTTACAGCGCCCATCTGGGAAGTGCAGTGGTCTGGCGTTTGCCTTTGCGACTCTGGCGCATTGAGGGCGTAAAAGCTTGAAGGGTCATAGGTTTTGTCAGCAAGCGGCAGTACAGAACAGGAGTGTGGGGGGAAATTCGGTACAATTTAGAGTCTGTTTATATAAGCGTGTCAGGTGCCAGGCCATAGCCATAGGTATTGACAATATTGAGGGACACCTTTAGTGTGATTGTGATGGTGTCGGTAGTGTCAGCTCCAAGGGGACGCGCCGAGAGGTTGGTAGACGTCCTTCTTGGCGTAGATACGTAGTCCACAGCATGTGTCCGCAGGGTGTCAATTGATGTGGAGAATCTCAGTCCCAGAAGGTTATATTCATTGTGGTGTATTAGACTGATTACAGGTAGTCCTGGGTACATGTGTACCCCCTGACGGGGACGGATGGGCCTTAGGTGCCGGGTGCATGTCGGTGGAGTATGGGTAGCCGGGGTGGAGCCCCAGGTCCACGTTGCAGCCTCCAGGGTGGGAGGGAGGCATGACACAGGAGTGGGCGTGGCTTGTAGCAGAGACAGGCTGAGGCACCCTGTGACGTAAGATGAGGTGCAGCAGGGCTTGCTAAGGGTGTAGGTACATTACAGTCGGGGAGGGGGTCATAGGGGACTACTAGCTTGTGTCAAATGAAGAGGGGAGGACTGCAGCAGCAAAGGGCAAGAGTTGGCGGTGTGGTGGTCGGAGATGGCGGTACAGAGTGTAACGAAGAGTTTCTCAACATGGCTGGTAACTTGGAAGAGGAGGATCTGCGGGGGCTGTCACGGAGGGGGGGGTTGGGGGGCAATGGTGGGAGTACGAGGCTTGACAGCGCTTGGAGTAGGAAACCAGGGAGGAGGGGCCCAGAAAGTTGGAGTTAGGGGAACCAGAAAGGTTGTGGTAGCTTGGTGAGCTACAGGGGACAGGTGTCCCAGGATCAAAGGTGTGGTGGCCCCAGGGAGGCCTCTTCCTGGGACAGACGGGCGACTGGGCACTGCCGTGAGTCACATCAGGCGGCCGCCACAGTTTGCCATCGGGATCAACTACATAGCCCACACCACCCTATTATGGTCTTGATTTTCTGGGTACAGGGTGGATTGCACATGAAGGAAGATCTGGGACAATCACGTCGGCAGTATGCAGTGGCGTGGCCCCAATGAGAGCAGAGATAGTACAAAAAGCAGGCCTGGGGTGATAGGGTTCTTCAGAAGTGGTATGATTGGAAGGCTTCACAGTGGTTGGGCATACCCCTTCCCTTCCACTTGACAACAATAGCAGTCAGGAGTGTTTCCTGGTACGTCGACATATACTCGAGTATATGAATTAAAGTCACGCGCATCTGATGTCAGCGTATAGGGGGAATCGTTTCACCAGATGCAACATTCATCAGCGTCTCTGGCACCAGGACAACCTGTCAAACCCAACAGCACGGGTGTTTCATGGAACTGTATTCTTGACACTTGATAAAGTTCCGGCTCACCTTTGTCGGAACTGAATGTTAGACTGTGGTTATCTGCAGTACTTCATCATCCACTAAACCGATCCTCGACGGATTTCAATGAGTCCCGGGGAAAGTGTAGATTCAGCTTACTTATTTGTTTGGCAGAGAGCAGGGTGATAGGGTCTGTGAAATAAGGCTCTGTTGTGGCTAGCTCATAGAACATATTATCATCAATGTCATAATCACTGGGGTCTGACTTTGAAGGGTGTTGATCCAGTCAAGACCCGCTGTGTTTTATTCCAGTATAATTCTTTCTAGCCTTCTGTGTCGTCCTTTCTTCCTATCATTCACGATCTCATCACTATCACTTCCTTCTACTTTTCTTCGCCAACGCTCGCCTTCTCTTTTTTTCTTTCATTAATCACCTCTGAAAAACTATCTGTCACCTTCTATTGTTGTTGGCCGTGATCGTCTGCTCTGATTTGCATTTGGAAGCCGCAGTCAGTCTCTAAGCCGTTCAGTACGCAATCTTTTTTCTTTCTAAATAAAGCCTTCGGGTTTCTGCCCACCGCCCCCCCAGGCATGGTGCAATGCTTTTAGGCAGCCAGTGAAAATCAACAACGTTCCCACAAAGGTACAAGGCTGACACGTCCGATTAGTACGGCCAGCGTTCAGAGAATGATTTTAATTATTATTATTATGATAATAAAATTTAGACGTTCGATTTAGAAAGATACAAATTAGTAAAATTTTCTAAAGAAGACGCCATGTTATTCCTCCTTCTGTTGACAATAAATATCAAAATACTATCTAACAGACCTATCAACCTATCCAACCTAAAATTATTTATTTCCATTCTACGATAGGTTAGGTTGTTGGGTTAGGTTAGGTTGGTTTGGTTGTTTATTTTTTTTACAATAAATTGTCTCCGTCTTTGCAGAAACATCAACTCAGTATGAAACGCCCTTAGGACAAAATCGCCGAACTAATATTAAGAAAAACACTGAAAATCCTTAATATTTTTGGGTCAGTTATTAATATCATTGTTATGGTTTAATGATTGTGGTATTAATATAAGCTGCAGCCGGTTTTTCGTGCTTATATAACGGAAGCGTTAATATATAAAAACGTTCTCTTGGGCGCATACCTGAACAAGTCATGGCGGATTCCTGACAGCTCGCCGCATCCATAAGACCATAAAGCATTGGGGAAAAAGTTGCAATTCTTTCACCTACGTTTTTACATTCAAGAGGTAAAAACAAGATTTCTTCTAATTTGTTTCTAAAAATGTCTCCTTCCGAGTTGAACGTTTAAATTATTATTATTATTATTATTATTATTAAAGAATACAGCAAAGAAACAACTGTGCCTATAGTAAAGTAGAATGGTCAGGAAGACTGATTGAAGGCTACCCTTGGTCGAAACGTCTTAATACTGTATAGGCTGAATCAATGTGTACTTGAATGACTATCTATTTATGCATCTACCAAGTAAATACGTAAATTCTAGATTGTTACAGTAGTTGTTAAAGATGGTAGGGCAGTGCTGTGATTGTTTATGCTTCTCCTGACGATAGGAAGTATAAATTGTGTTTTTGCAGTGAGATAGAAGAAAATATCCATATAAACATAAGGTTAAGTCTAACTGTTGAGATACGTGTATGGACGGCCAGGTGGTAAAGAGGAGGACCCGATGGAGTGACTGGAGAGTTTGGAGTCGGAGAAAATAAGAATGCACAAAGGATACGTGAACTGTGCTCAATAATGTGTGTGTGTGAGACAACTAACGATGCTTGTATAAGGAGGGTGATCGGTCAGTTGTCTGTTGCACTGTTAGGCAAGTATGGCTCTTAAGTGTACCTGAATCTGTGCCAGTGTTAGTTGAGTCTAGCTTAAAGGATCTCACATTTAGGTGGAGATCTATCTCTTTAAAGTTAGTGCAACATAGCCCGGGTTGACGCAACTCACGACCATGTTAGGAGAAACGACGACACATGACCTCGGCTGTAGCGACGCTTGAGATTGTTATAATACTGTTAGAAGAAAACGAAAGATGATTGAAGATGAATCGTCGATCGATAGATTTTTCCTACAAAGTCGTCATTTCAAGTAGCACTTTGCTTCATCATGTACAGTTTATAAACAGTACATAAATAGAAACAATGGCAAACAGTTAAGCCAATTTAATGTGTTTTTCAAGTGAGGTTCTTAAATGGGGCCAATAATGAAATAATATTAAATCCACAAAACAAATTAGAATACACTACATTGTGCTCTGACTAATTAAGACTGGTGGATCATTTCCACAATACATCATATTACAGCACTCAAGGTCAGAACTAATACAAAATACTGTATCTTTCTCTCTTGTTGTAATTTCAGGAGCTGTGAAACTTTTAATGTTCATTTATTATCTGTCGAAACTGTTTACATGTCTCCAGATAACACGTCAGCTATATCCCTGTGTCTCTACCTGACACGAAGAGACACTGTCAGTCCCCCAATTCCCAGTTAGTCACAGACTGGCGCTTAAGAGTGTAGGTAGGTCCTGTGACAGGGGCCAGAGTAATATAAGAGAATTAGCCTTTAAATGGTGCAGATGAAAAAAACAAACAAGATAAAAGTTGAAGGATGTAAGTTGTGTCTCAAGAGCTGATTGGGTGAGAAATTGAATTGTAAAGGACTGAGGTGTAAATGAGAGGTGTTGTGAGCCATATAGTAAATACTGGAGTCTGCCAGGGAGGGTGTTGTGAGGGCGGGCTGAGAGGAAGAGGGAGAGAGGAGAGAATAGCAGTAAAAGTGAGCAAAAGAAAAAAGTTGATGAAGGTTTTGGTGATGAGATGAAAATGAAAATACTAATGAGAGACGAAGAAAGAGCAAAAAAAAATAACGGATAGAGTAATGAGATGAATTAGAGCTATTAACGTCATTGGTAGAGTACAATATACGTGATGGTAATGACTGGGGTGTAGAGGAGCATCATAGGAAGGCCGCTCATAAAGGGAGGAAATACAAGCTTTAGGAGAGGAAGAAATATTGGTGACATATACTAACACGAGGAACAGAGAGGAGTTAAAAACGAAGAAAAAAATCTACGTTGCATTTATTAACTGAAGAAAACAGATATAAAACCGCTAAGATCTTGTAGGAAACGTTGACGTGTATGGGATTTTTTATTTTTTATTTTTAAAGACTGTTAGAGTTTCTATAAATGGAGAAATAAACAGCTCTCGTGTGACAATTAAAAGCCGTGTAAGAAAAGATTTGCAGTAGATAGGAAGATTTTGCATCAGGGGTGTGTGATGTCAAGCTGGGTTATTTAGCATATTCATGGATGGAGCGAAATGTAAAAGAAAGTAAAAAAAAAAATGAGTGACTAGGCTTGAAACTGTGGCCATAATGACGCAGGGTTGGAAACAGTATATGCGAATGATGCTGTGTTACTGGTCTGAGTCTGAGAGATAACAGGAAAAAACCTGATTAACTTTACTATATAATTTTAAAACAAATACCAAAAATACCCAGAAAAAAGACGTTAAAGATAGAATAGTTATATCCGGCAGATGATGAACCGTATACAGTGGAGTTGTTTCCTGGGTGACAGAGGTATAACATAGATGAACCTGGTGATGTAACAGTATATATAGAGATGTGTTGTGTGGTTCAGAGTAGAGGAGAGAAACATTCACTACTATGTGTGTGTATGTTTACATTATTATTTTTGCAGAATTATCTTGACAGTCTTATGAAGCCTATTGTCATTTACCAGTCGTAGAGACATCACTATAATGACACTATACACAACCATACAACCTAAAAACACAACACTATACACAACCATACAACCTAAAACACAACACTATACACAACCATACAACCTAAAAACACAACACTATACACAACCTACAACCTAAAACACAACACTATACACAACCCATACAACCTAAAACACAACACTATACACAACCATACAACCTAAACACAACACTATCCACAACCTACAACCTAAAACACAACACTATACACAACCATACAACCTAAAGCACAACACTATACACAACCATACAACCTAAAACACAACACTATACACAACCATACAACCTAAAACACAACACTATACACAACCATACAACCTAAAGCACAACACTATACACAACCATACAACCTAAAACACAACACTATACACAACCATACAACCTAACACAACACTACACACAACCTTACAACCTAAAACACAACACTATACACAAACCTTACAACCTAAAAGCACAACACTATACACAACCATACAACCTAAAACACAACACTATACACAACCTACAACCTAAAACACACAACACTATACACAAACCTTACAACCTAAAGCACAACACTATACACAACCATACAACCTAAAGCACAACACTATACACAACCATACAACTATATAGCACAACACTATATACAACCATACAACCTAAAAGCACAACACTATACACAACCATACAACCTAAAGCACAACACTATACACAACCTTACAACCTAAAACACAACACTATACAACAACTATACACCATATAGCACAACACTATATACAACCATACAAACCTAGCACAACACTATACACAACCATACAACCTAGCACAACACTATACACAACCATACAACCTAAACACAACACTATACACAACCTTACAACCTAAAACACAACACTATACACAACCATACAACCTAAAGCACAACACTATACACAACCATACAAACCTAAAGCACAACACTATACACAAACTTACAACCTAAAAGCACAACACTATACACAACCATACAACCTAAAGCACAACACTATACACAACCATACAACCTAAAACACAACACTATACAAAACCTTACAACCCAAAAGCACAACACTATACACAACCATAACCTAAAGCACAACACTATACACAACCATACAACCTAAAGCACAACACTATACACAACCATACAACCTAAAACACAACACTATAAACAACCTTACAACCTAAAACACAACACTATACACAACCTTACAACCTAAAAGCACAACACTATACACAACCTATAACCTAAAACACAACACTATACACAACCATACAACCTAAAGCACAACACTATACACAACCATACACCATAGCACAACACTATATAACCATACAACCTAAAGCACAACACTATACACAACCATACACCATATAGCACAACACTATACACAACCATACAACCTAAAGCACAACACTATACACAAACCATACAACCTAAAAACACACAACAATAACACAACCATACAACCTAAAGCACAACACTATACACAACCATACAACCTAAAACACAACACTATACACAACCTTACAACCTAGAGCACAACACTATACACAACCATACAACCTAAAACACAACACTATACAAACCATACAACCTAAAACACAACACTATAAACAACCTACAACCTAAGCACAACACTATACACCAACCACTAAAACACAACACTATACACAACCTTACAACCTAAAACACAACACTATACACAACCATACAACTAAAACACAACACTATACACAACCATACAACCTAAAAGCACAACACCACAACCATACAACCTAAGCAAACACTATACACAACCTTACAACCTAAAACACAACACTATACACAACCTTACAACCTAAAGCAACTATACACAACCATACAACCTAAAACACAACTATACACAACCATACAACCTAAAACACAACACTATACACAACCATACAACCTAAAGCACAACACTATACACAACCATACAACCTAAAACACAACACTATACACAACCTTACAACCTAAAACACAACACTACACACAACCATACAACCTAAAACACAACACTATACACAACCATACAACCTAAGCACAACACTAAACACAACCATACAACCTAAAGCACAACACTATACACAACCATACAACCTAAAACCTGACACTATACACAACCATACAACCTAAAACACAACACTATACACAACCTTACAATAAAACACAACACTATACACAACATACAACTAAAACCACAACACTATACACAACCTTACAACCTAAAACACAACACTACACAACCATACAACCTAAAACACAACACTATACACAACCATACAACCAAAAAAGCAACACAATACAACCTTACAACCTAAAACACAACACTATACAACCATACAACCTAAAACACAACACTATACACAACCTTACAACCTAAACACAACACTATACACAACCATACAACCTAAAGCACAACACTATACAACCTTACAACTAAAGCACCTAAACACAACCTTACAACCTAAAGCACAACACTACACAACCATACAACCTAAACCCACTACACACAACCATACAACCTAAACACAACACTATACAACCATACAACCTAAAGCACAACACTACACAACATACAACCTAAAGCACAACACTATACAACCTTACAACCTAAAGCACAACACTATACACAACCTTACAACCTAAAGCACAACACTATACACAACCATACAACCTAAAAGCACAACACTACACAACCATACAACCTTAAGCACAACACTATACACAACCTTACAACCTAAAGCACAACACTATACACAACCATACAACCTAAGCACAACACTACACACAACCATACAACCTAAAGCACAACACTATACACAACCATACAACCTAAAACACAACACATACACAACCATACAACCTAAGCACAACACTATGCACAACCTTACAACCTAAAACACAACACTATGCAACCTTACAACCTAAAACACAACACTATACACAACCCAACTAAACACACCACAACCTAAAACACAACACTATACACAACCATACAACCTAAAGCACAACACTATACACAACCATTGCCATATGACACACTATATACAACCTTACAACCTAAGCACAACACTATACAACCATGCACCATATAGCACAACCTGTACAACCCTACACAAAGCACACTACTACACACAACCTGACCTAAAACACAACACTAAACACAACCATACAACCTAAAGCACAACACTATACACAACCATACAACCTAAAAACACAACACTATACACAACCTTCTGACCTAGAGCACAACACTATACACAACCATACAACCTAAAACCAAACTATACACAACCATACAACCTAAAACCCAACACTATAAACAACCTTATCTAAAGCACAACACTATACACAACCATACAACCTAAAACACAACACTATACACAACCTTGCAACCTAAAACACAACACTTATACACAATAAACCTAAAACACAACACTATACACAACCATGCAACCTAAAGCACAACACTATACACAACCATACAACCTAAAAGGCAACACTATACACAACCTTACTAAAACACAACACTATACAACCTTACAACCTGCTAAACACTATACAACCATACAACCTAAAACACCTATACACAACCATACAACCTAAAACACAAACACTATACACAACCATACAACCTAAAGCTATTTTCACACAACCATACAACCTAACACAACACTATACAACCTTACAACCTAAAACTACACACACAACCATACAACCTAAAACGCAACACTATACACAACCATGCAACCTAAAGCACAACACTAAACACAACCACTTTACCTAAGCACACACTATGCACAACCATACAACCTGGGCCTGACACTATGCACAACCATTTGTTTTACAACCTAAAGGCCTATGCCTATACAACCTTCTGACCTTAGAGCACAACACTGTAAAACCCTGACACCTCAACACACTTATACAACCTGTCAACCTAAACCACACTGTACAACCATACAGCCCCTAAAACACAACACTATAACAACCTTACTGACCCTGAAACCCCACAACCTGCACAACCATCCTGACCCCTAAAGCTGACTATACACAACCTTGCAACCTAGCACACACTATACACAACCATACAACCTAAAGTAGCTACGCAGCACTATAAACAACCATACAATAAAGCACACCACTATAAACAGCCATACAATTATAAAGCACAGCACTACACAACCTTATTTAAGCACAACCTTATACGCAGCCTACTAAAGCTTTACTATGCTACCACCTAAAAAACAACACTTAAACAACCATGCAACCCTAAAAGCCTGTTTACTTAACCATATGACCTAAAACACAACACTATAACAACCTTACCAACCTAAAGCTGACACTGCTGCAACCATACTGACCTAAAACCTTACAACACACTACCATACATAAAGCTGACACTATGCACAACCATACAACCTAAGAGCACAACACTGATGACCATTGACCTAAAGCTGTTACTATACACAACCTTGACTAAAACCTAACGCATACACACAACCTTACAACTCTAAAACACAACACACTATAAACAACCTGACCTAAAATACAACACTATAAACAACCATTGACAGCCTAACCTACACAACACTACACACAACCTTACACCCTAAAGCACAACACTAGTGGTGTTTGTTGTTGTTTTGACTGATTCCTGACCTACTATACTACCATACAACCTAAAGCACAACACACTGCACTACCACACTACCCTAAAACCTGACACTATGACCTTACAACCTAAAACACAACACTATAAACAACCATACAACCTAAAGAACGTTGCATACCCACCCTAAAAACACAACACTAAAACAACATACATGACCTAAAAGACAACACTATAAACAACCATACAACCTAAAGCACAACACTGCACAACCATACAACCTAAAGCTGTACAACTACTATACACAAGCCTGACCCTAAAGCAGCACTATACACAACCTTACAACCTAAGCACAACCTTTCCAGACTGACCTAAAACACAACACTATAAACAACCATACAGCCTAAAGGCACAACACTATAAACAACCGCCTGACCTAAAACACAACACTACTGCCATACAACCTAAAACATATCACTATGCATGACCATACAACCTAAAGAGCGCAATACTATACAACCATACACTAAAACTGACACTGTAAACAACCATGCAACCTAAAACACATTTTTGACTACTATAAACAACCATACAACCTAAAGCACAACACTATAGTTGTTTTGGTGTTATACAACCATACCATATGCACAACACTACACTATAAACACAACTGCTGACGTGACCTAAAGCACAACCTGCTAAACAACCATACAACCTAAAGCATGACCCTATAAACAACCATACAACCTAAGCACAACTTCTGCAACCTTACAACCTAAAGCACATGACACTATAATCAACCTTACCTACCTATAAGCATTCTTTGTGACTAACTGCACTATAAACAACCTTGCAACCTAAAGCACAACACTACACTACCTTGACCTAAAACCTGACACTATGCACAGCCATGACCTAAAAACGCAACCTATACGACCATACAACCTGAAGCACAACACTATAAACAACCATACAACCTAAAACATGACACTATAAGACAGCCTTACCTAAAACACGACACTATAAAGAACCATACAACCTAAAATAACACTATGCACAACCGCCACAACTCAAAAGCACACCACACAGCCATACAACCTAAAACACAACACTATACACAACCATACAACCTAAAACCACACACTATAAGCAACCATAGCACTAAAGCACAACCTGCTGGCATATTACACCTAAAGCACAGCACTATAGACAACCATACAACCTAAAGCACACACTGTAAAAAATAATGCAACCTAAAACACACAACACTTATACAACCATACCAGCCTAAAGGCACAACACTATACAACCATACAACCTAAAAGCACAACACTATAAACAAAACCTTACCCTAAAGGCACAACACTATGACAACCTGACCTAGGTACTATACACCATACAACCTAAAACACACTGCACAACCAGCCTGACCTAAGCACAACACTATAAACGCCTTACAACCTAAAACTACAACACTATAAACAACCATACAACCTAAAGCACAACACTATAAACAATATAAATACAGCTTAAAGCACAACACTATAAACAATCATACAACCTAAGCAACACTATAAACAACCATGCAACCTAAAACACAACACTATAAACAACCATCCTGACCTAAAACACAACACTAAACAACCATACAACCTAAAACAACACTAATAAACAACCCTTACAACCTAAAGCACAACACTATAAACAACCATACAACCCTAAAGGCACAACACTATAAACAACCATACAAGCTTAAAACAACCACTTTATAAACAACCATACAACCTAAAACATGACTACTATAAACAACTCATGACCTAAAACTATACTATACAACCATACAACCTAAAACACAACACTATAAACAACCTTACAACCTAAAAGCACAACACTATGCACAACCATACAACCTAAAACCTGACTTACTATGCACAACCATACAACCTAAAGCACAACACTATACACAACCTTATAACACAAACTGTCTATACAAATCATACAACCTAAACACAACACTGCCTGACACTAAGCACAACAATATACAACCTATGACTAAACACCATACAACCTTAATACAACCCATTAAAGCACAACACTACCCACACAACCATACAACCTAAAAGCACAACACTATACACAACCATACAACCTAAATCACAACACTATACACAACCATACAACCTAAAACACAACACTATACACAACCATACAACCTAAACACAACACTACTTACAACCTAAAGCACAACACTATGCAACCATACAACCTAAAAACACAACACCACCACTTTAGCCAAACTTACAACACTATACACAACCTTACAACCTAAAAGCACAACACTATACACAACCATACAACCTAAGCACAACACTGCAACCTACATACAACCTAAGCACACTTACTACACAACCATTACAACCTAAAGCACAACACTACACAACCCTGACCTAAAGCTGTACTATACAATCTTACGACCTAAAACACAACATACACAACCATAAACCTAAACACAATAAACACAACCATAGCATTACAACACCACCATACACATAACCACCACCACTACACGCTCTACAGTGACCACATACACACTGTAGTAAACATAAACCTAACAACCACACTATACATAACACACCTACCATACGCTCTACAATGGCCACCACACACTGTAGTGAACACCATAAGCCTAACAACCACCTCCACCACCATACGCTCTACAATGGCACCATACACACTGTACTAAACACCATAAGCACAACAACAACCACCACCATTCGCACTATAGTGGCTACATACAACAACCACTACCACAAGCACTACAACCCCACCACCACTATACGCGCTACGGTGATTGCCATACGCGCAACAAACATACCCTAAGCGCTACAACCCTACCACCACCATACGCGTTACAGTGAACACCATATACGCATTATGGTGAAAAGAATCAATATCATTGTTAAAATCAGCGCGCAATCTTCGCTCAGGACCGGAAATTTTCAATCCACTTTCAATTTTGTTTGGCAATTCCCGAAATGAATACCCGGCCTTCACTACTTTAATTTCTATGTAAATGATCACATGTCAGGCCGAAGAACCCCCCAGCCAGCCCAAGTATCTGTGGGAAGCGTGGGGGTGGAGTGGGAGAGTGGGGGTGGGAGTGGAGGAGAGTCAGGGTGGGAGGGAGAAGTCGAGGGTGGGAGGAGAGATGAGGTGGGGTGGGTGAGAAAAGTGGGGGTAGGTGGGTGGGAGGAGAGAAGTGAGGGGATGGGAGAAGGGGATGAGTGGGAAGGAGAGTAGAGGAAAGAGATGGGAGAGGGTGGAGGAGGAAGGAGAGGGGGTGGAAGGGGAGAAGGAGGGGGGGTGGAAGGGGAGAGAAGGAGGGAGGAAGGAGGGGGTGGACAGGGAGAGAAGGAGGAGGAGAGGAGGGGGGGTGGACGGGGAGAGAAGGAGGAGGAGGAAGGAGAGGGGTGGACGGGGAGAGAGGGAGGGTTAGGTGTAGGGAGAGGGAGATGAAGGACAGGGAGGAGGATAGAGATGTGTTTGCTTGTTTGTTGTTTATTGCCAGTGTGTTCATATGCACATAAATCTGAGAATATAAACACGTACATACACACCCCACGCACACTCAGTCACACACACACACACACACACACACACACACACACATTTGAACACGTGTGTACACAAGACAGGATAACAATACACATTGGCAGAAGGGGGAGGGGGAGGAGGAAGCAGTACGGGGGAGGGAGGAAGGAGGGATGTAGTACGGGGAGGAAAAGGCAGTGATTGGGGAGGGAGGAAGGAGGAAGTAGTACGGGGAGGTATGGGGAGGGGGGGAAGGAGGGATGTAGTACGGGGAGGAAAGGCAGTATGGGGGGAGGGAGGAAGGAGGGATGTAGTACGGGGAGGAAGGCAGTATGGGGAGGGAGGGAAGGAGGGAAGTAGTACAGGGGAGGAAAAGGCAGTATGGGGAGGGAGGAAGGAGGGATGTGGTACAGGGAGGAAAGGCAGTATGGGGAGGGGAGGGAGGAGGGATGTAGTGCAGGAGGAAGGCAGTATGGGGAGGGAGGGAGGAGGATGTAGTGCAGGGAGGAAAGGCAGTATGGGGAGGGAGGAGGAGGGAAGTGGTATGGGGAGGAAAGGCAGTATGGGGAGGGGGAGGGAGGGGAAGTGGTGCAGGGAGGAAAGGCGGTATGGGGAGGGAGGAAGGAAGGAGAAATGTGCAGGGGAGGAAAGGCAATGGGGAGGGAGGGGGAGGAGGGAAGTAGTACAGGGAGGAAAGGCGGTATGGGGAGGGGGGAAGAGGAAGTAGTACGGGGAGGCAGTGGGGAGGAGGAGAGTAGTACAGGGGAGGAAAGGCAGTATGGGGAGGGGGAGGAGAAGTAGTGCAGGGAGGAAAGGCAGTATGGGGAGGGAGGGAACAGGTAAGGTATAAGAAATCCTACAAGAAGAACATAGTTGTTGTATATACTGTTTCTTAAGTGACCCCCATCAGTGTTGGCTAGATGTCTCCTAGGATGGTCAGGGATGTGGAGTGAGTGTCTCCTAGGATGGTCAGGGTGTGGGGTAGTGTCTCCTAGATGGTCAGGGTGGTGGAGGTAGTGTCTACTGGCATGGTCAGGGTGGTGGAGGGTAGTATCTCCTGGCATGGTCAGGGTGGTGGAGGTGAGTGTCTCCTAGGATGGTCAGGGTGGTGGGGTAGTGTCCCTAGGATGGTCAGGATGTGGAGGGTAGTGTCTCCTAGGATGGTCAGGGTGGTGGAGGTGAGTGTCTCCTAGGATGGTCAGGGTGGTGGAGGGTAGTGTCTCCTAGGATGGTCAGGGTGGTGGAGGTAGTGTCCCTAAGATGGTCAGGGTGGTGGAGGAGTGTCTCCTAGGATGATCAGGGTGTGGAGGGTAGTGTCTCCTAGGATGGTCAGGGTGGTGGAGGTAGTGTCTCCTGGGATGGTCAGGGTGTGGAGGTAGTGTCTCCTGGGATGGTCAGGGTGGTGAGGGTAGTGTCTCCTAGGATGATCAGGGTGTGGAGGGTAGTGTCTCCTAGGATGATCAGGGTGTGGAGGTAGTGTTTCCTGGGATGGTCAGGGGTATGGAGGTAGTGTCTCCTAGGATGGTCAGGATGTGGAGGTAGTGTCTGGTCATGGTGGTGGAGGGTAGTGTCTCCTAGGATGGTCAGGTTGGTGGAGGGAAGTGTCTCCGAGGATGGTCAGGGTGGTGGAGGGTAGTGTCTCCTAGGATGGTCAGGATGTGGAGGTAGTGTCTGGTCATGGTGGTGGAGGTAGTGTCTCCTAGGATGGTCAGGTTGGTGGAGGGTGTGTCTCCTAGGATGGTCAGGGTGGTGGAGGGTGGTGTCTCCTAGGATGGTCAGGGTGGTGGAGGTAGTGTCTCCTAGGCTGGTCAGGGTGGGGAGGAGGTGACCTGTACTTGTGAGGTCAGGTATAGGACAGTCTCTCTGGGTAAATGAAGTAAATTAACAGATACAATGTTAACAGGAACAAAACTGAATATACTTCACTAAACTACATAACTATTACTACTATTGCTACGACCTCATACTACTTTTTTTTTTTTTTTTTTTTTTAAAATGGCCTCCAGCCTCCCAACCATACCTTCTCCACCATTTTATTACCTAACTATCCCAATACAAAGGTGTCTACTGAGCTGAGTTAGTTAAGCCTAGATCTATGCAGCGACTGTTGCCTCTAGTCTTATTTGTGTGACTGTTGTTGGTTTTAGGGGCAGAGATAGAAGGGTAGGTAACACTCAACCAGGCCGCCACGTGGCCTCTGGGCTGCTGATTCTGTTCTCCTGAATTCGCCGGTCTGGTGTAGAAGCACCTTGTACTAGGTGCCATCCCGTCTGATATGAATACCATGGGAGTGAAGCTGCCTTGGTCTACGTTATTCCTGTGTGCAGCCTCGAGATACAGATCACTGTGGCATGTGGTCAGGGATCGAAGATTTTAATGTCAAGAGGCTCGCTGTCCCTGTCAGAATCCTTGACCACTGACGTCCACACGGGCAGTTGATTGTGCTGGCAGTCCGGTGGAGGAAGCGCTCACCGTCCAATGGAAAGGTCAAACGTCAGTTCCAGCGACTTCAGGGCATATTTCCTTCATCATTTTCTCTGTGAGGTCCCTTGTACCTCATGCGTACTATACTTCAGTCTTTTTACTCCATGGCGTGACAGGCCTTCTACTGGCCTAACATACCTTAGAGTAATGTGTCAATGAATTCTTGTTTTATTAAGGCTGAAGCCCTTTGCTCTTATTGGTAACATTGTTAGCTAGTTTGGAAGCCTTTTTTTCCTCATGTTTTGCATCAGTTGCTAAAGTTTTTCGCTTTGGGTGTGCTGTTCTTTCTGTAAGACGTCTAATATTGTGCAGTTGCTGTCACTTGCTGCATTTTGAGCTATTATGTGTGTTCAGTGAGGGCTGCCGTGAGCTTGACAGAGTTCAGTGTGCACAAACTCCTCTGGGTTAGTGATTCCCATTCCTCCTTGTCTCAGTGGGAGTGCAGGGGTGATCTTTCTGTGGGGTCAGGTAGTTGTGTTTCACTAGTGTTGGAATAAAAGGCGACCATGGTGGACTCCTACACTAGAGGGCAGAGGGAGATCCGATTTCGGTATGGTAGCTCATCAGGTAGTTCAACGACTTTGACTCTGGGGTGAATGCCACATATACAAACATGTGGCTCATTTTCAGCAATTTCCGACAGAACTTGGTTCCTTTGCCCACTGGGTTGATATAATAATCATAGGTGTTTAAGTAGCTCACAGTGCTGTTGCTGTAAAGTAACCTTAGGTGATTAATGCAGCTTTGTGAGTTTAGATTACAAGTAATGGCCCGTCAGTGATTTTATGGACCATGTTGCTCTTAGGGGGTCGTATTGATGAAGATGATGATGATAATAATAATAACAACAACAACAACAAAAAATAATTAATAATAATAATAATAATAATAATAAACACATCTTCAGCCCATAATATTGTTGGATTAGTGTCAAGTATATTATTGAAAGTGTCGGTGAACGACAAAAGTGTCAAGTGGTGAGTGTGTTAAGTAGTTCAAGTTTCAACTATCAAGTGGCTATCTGTGGCCATAATTTCAGGAGAGTGGTCAGAGGTGTAAAAGAGTGCTGTCAAGTGGTCACAAGTGTTAAGAAGGCTGTATAGTGGTCACAACTTCAAGTGGCCACAACTGTCAAATATCAGAGTTACAAAATGCTGTCGGGTATCCACAATTGTCCAGGTGATAAGGGTCCCCGTCAAGAAACCCCAGAGTGTCAAATCATGGTGTGTCAAGTGGCTACAAAAATAAGTGGTGGAGGTGTCAAGTAATTACAATAATACCAAGTTATAGGATGTTAAGTGGTCACATGGAGTGCTTCTACTTCCTTTCTTAAGTTGTCTTGTAGAGATTTGACGAGAGAGAGAGAGAATTAGGTGTTGGGTGTTGGAAGTTAGAGCAAGGGGGAGGGTGGGAGGAGGTGGAGGGAGTGAAGATTTGAGTCCTGGGAGGGAAGGAGGGAGGTGGAGGGAGAGCAGAGGATGAGGAGGAAGAGGGAGAGGTTTTGAGGAATGAGTAAGGGTGGAAGGAGGGCAGAAGGGTTAGGGAGGAGAGAGAATGAAGGAGAGAGGATTAGAAGGACCAGAGGAAAGGAAAGAGAGGCGAGTAACGAAGGGAGGTATAGGTCAGAGGGTAACAGATGAGGGAGGAAATGAGAGAGGAGGAGGGAAGAAGGAGAGGGAAAGTAAGGAGGACGAGTAAAGAAGGAAAGGGGGGAGAGGAAAACGAGGAAGGGTATGAGTAAGGGAAGAGGAAAGAAGTGAGGGGCCAAGGAAGAAAAGAGAGGGGTGGAGAGAAGAGGGCATGGAGGAGGGAAGAAGAAGAGTAAGGGCCGTGATTGAGGGAGGAGAGGGCTGAGGATCAAGAAAAGAGGGGAGGAGAGCCGAGATCCATAGGGGAAGGAGGATGGTGGGGAGGAGGAGAAGGGGGGAGGGAAGGAGGGAGGGGGAAGGAGGGATGGACGGTGGAGAGAAGGAGGGAGGGGAGAAGGAGGGAGGAGGTGAGGTAGTGGGGAGGGGAAGGTCCACACACATATGCCGAAATCAAATGAGCGACAAAGTTTGTCTGGAAACTCATAAAGTGAAATTTCCAGCATCTAATACCCCTGCTGGAAATCTGAGATCTGGAAATGTCGACGCTCCACAAAGAAGGAATTAATTCTAATGCAAGTTTGGGCGAGCCGGGATGTGGTGATGTTTGGTGGCCGAGTGGGGGTGAGTGGAGAGGCAGGATGTGGTGATGTTTGGAGGCTGAGTGGGAGAGGCAGGATGTGGTGATGTTTGGTGGCCGAGTGGGGTGAGGGAGAGGCAGGATGTGGTGATGTTTGGAGGCTGAGTGGAGAGGCAGGATGTGGTGATGTTTGGTGGCCGAGTGGGGTGAGTGGGAGAGGCAGGATGTGGTGATGTTTGGAGGCTGAGGCAGGATGTGGTGATGTTTGGGGCCGGAGTGGGGGTGGGGAGGCAGGATGTGGTGATGTTGGTGGCCAGTGGAGAGGCAGGATGTGGTGATGTTGGAGGCTGAGGGGAGAGGCAGGATGTGGTGATGTTTGAGGCTGAGTGGGAGGCAGGATGTGGTGATGTTTGGAGGCTGAGGGGAGGAGGCAGGATGTGGGTGATGTTTGGAGGCTGAGGGAGGCAGGATGTGGTGATGTTTGGTGGCTGAGTGGGGAGTGGGAGGCAGGATGTGGTGATGTTTGGAGGCTGAGTGGGAGAGGCAGGATGTGGTGATGTTTGATGGCCGAGTGGGGTGAGTGGGAGAGGCAGGATGTGGTGATGTTTGGAGGCTGAGTGGAGAGGCAGGATGTGGTGATGTTTGGTGGCCGAGTGGGGTGGAGGGAGAGGCAGGATGTGGGTGATGTTTGGAGGCTGAGTGGGAGAGGCAGGATGTGGTGATGTTTGAGGCTGGAGGGAGAGGCAGGATGTGGATGTTTGGTGGCGAGGGAGAGGCAGGATGGTGATGTTTGGAGGCTGGAGGAGAGGCAGGATGTGGGTGATGTTTGGAGGCTGAGTGGGAGAGGCAGGATGTGGTGATGTTTGGAGGCTGAGGGGAGAGGCAGGATGTTGTGATGTTTGGTGGAGTGGGGTGAGGGAGAGGCAGGATGTGGTGATGTTTGGAGGCTGAGTGGGAGAGGAGGATGTGGTGATGTTTGATGGCCTAGTGGGTGAGTGGGAGAGGCAGGATGTGGTGATGTTTGAGGCTGAGTGGGAGAGGCAGGATGTGGTGATGTTTGGTGGCCGAGTGGGGTGGAGGGGAGAGGCAGGATGTGGTGATGTTTGGAGGCTGAGGGGAGAGGCAGGATGTGGTATGTTTGGAGGCTGAGTGGGAGAGGCATGTGGTGATGTTTGGTGGCCGAGGGAGAGGCAGGATGTGGTGATGTTTGGAGGCTGAGGCAGGATGGGAGGATGTTTGGAGGCTGAGGGAGAGGCAGGATGTGGTGATGTTTGGAGGCTGAGTGGGAGAGGCAGGATGTGGTGATGTTTGGAGGCTGAGTGGGGAGAGGCAGGATGTGGTGATGTTTGGAGGCTGAGGGGAGAGGCAGGATGTGGTGATGTTGGAGGCTGAGGGAGAGGCAGGATGTGGGTGATGTTTGGTGGCCGAGTGAGAGGCAGATGGTGATGTTTGGTGACCGAGTGGGGTGAGGCAGGATGTGGTGATGTTTGGTGACAGTGGGGTGAGGGTGAGGCAGGATGTGATGCTTGTGCCGAGTGGGCGAAATGTAGATGGCGTTTGTGGGTGAGGACGAGGCAGGATGTGGTGGTGATTGGTGGGCGAGTGGGGTGGTGGGCGAGGCAGGATGTGATGGTGTGGTGGCCGAGTGGGGTTGGTGGGTGAGGCAGGATGTGATGGCGTTTGGTGGGTGGGGGGGTGAGGAGGATGATGGCGTTTGGTGGGTGAGTGGGCGAGGCAGGATGTGATGGTTTGGTATGGAGGTGAGGGCGTGGCAGGATGTGATGGTGTTTGGTGCCGAGGTGAGGGGTGAGGCAGATGTGATGGTTTTGTGGGGAGGGGGTGAGTGGAGGAGGCAAGATATGCTGTAGTGGTGTTTGGTGGCCGAGTGGGGTGAGGGTGGAATCAGGATGGTGTTTGGTGTGAGTGACGGGGGCGCCACACACACACACACACACACACACACACACACACACACACACACACACACACACACACACACACACATCAGAGTGACAAGAAAATGTTCCATAACATTATAGAAGACTAGGGCCTGGAGGGGGAGGGAGGGAGAGGAGAGAGGGGGGAAGGAGAGGGAGAGGGAATGAGGTCGAGAGAGGAGGGAGTGGAGGGGTGGAGGGAGAGGAGGGGGGAGGGAGGTGAGGAGGAGGGGTGAGGGAGGGGTGAGGGAGAGGAGGGGTGAGGGAGAGGAGGGTGAGGGAGGGAGGGTGAGAGTGGAGGGTGAGGGAGAGGGTGAGGGAGAGGGGGGTGAAGGAGGAGGGAGGGAGGGTGGAGGGTGAGGGAGAGGGAGGATGACATCACATTACTCTGATAGACAACTTGAGCTCCTTTCCTCCTCTACACTCCCTCCCTCCCTCCCTCCCTCCCTCCCTCCTCCCTCCTCCTCCCACCGTCTTACCACTATCCTCCCTCCATCATCACCCTTCCTCCACCAAAACCCTCCCTCCCTCCATCATTACCCTCTTCCCTCCACCACTACCCTCCCTCCACCACTACCCCCTCCCTCACCACTCACCTCCTCCACCACCACCCTCCTCCACCACTCACCTCCTCCTCCTCCCTCCACCACTACCACCTCCCTCCACCACTCACCCTCCTCCACCACTATCCCTCCCTCCACCACTACCCTCCGTCCACCACTACCCTCTCTCCACCACCACCCCCTCCACCACTCCCTCCTCCCCCTCCACCACTACCCTCCCTCCCTCCCTCCACCACTCACCCCTCCCTCCCTCCACCACTACCCTCCCTCCCTCCACCATCACCCCCTCCCTCCACCCTCCTCCCTCCCTCCACCACTACCCCTCCCTCCACCACTACTCCTCCCTCCACACCACTACCCTCCCTCCCTCCACCACAACCCCCTCCCTCCACTACTCCTCCTCCACCACTGATCCCTCCTCCTCCACCACCACCCCCTCCACCACCACCCCCTTTCTCCTCCACCATTACCCTCCTCCGTCCACCACTAGCAATACGCACCGAACGAAGCACTGA
>NW_024723050.1:5030306-5140413 GCF_018991925.1 Homarus americanus | reverse complement strand
CACGCTCCAGTCTTCAAAGCAACATGGAAGACTGGCTTATCCACCCAGAAGCAGCCTCGTCATCGGCTCTACAACTACTGTCTCACACCACAGGTTAGACACTCCCCAGGAGCAGCACTGTTTCTCCTAGCAGACACTATTAGCTTCCCTTTTTCCTGCCCCCTACACCACGTCCTACTGACCCCAGCACACCAGGTCCTGCTCCCCAGACGCCGACCCCGGCCCAGCAGTAACCCCTGCTGCCCCTGATGCGCCCTGTTCCTGGAGAGTGCAGACCCACACACCCCTTCTTCTCGCTTCAGGTACTCCCCTGCTGCTGTCAGACCCAGCTGCTGTCACGAGCCCTCATCCGCTTCTGCTGACTCCAGCCCCTGCTCCTTCTGACCCAGGCCCACACACCCCAGCAGGCGCATCTGACGACTTCCGGTACTGCCGTGAGGGAAGCACAACATTCATCGCCTCCACACCTTATTCTCCCTCTACTCCCACAGATATTGTGTATTCAGACAGTTGTCCCCAGCGACCGGCTCATCCACGCCATGCTGTTGTCTCACATGAGGCACGCACCGCCCGTTCTGCCTCACATGCTATGCAACTCTGCAGACAACAAGCCCCACAGCCTGGAGGGAAGGGGAGTATTAAAGAATTTCCCCATAAACGCGTTTGTCGCTGCCTAGCCGACCCCCACCACCCCCAGTGTATGCCCTCGTGGTTCAGGTCAACCAGCGCCGCCATAGCTGAGCCACGGAGCGGGTCAACTGCTGCCACGCCTACCCCCGCTATTTAAGACCTGACCTCGTGGTGATCTCTTCTACCTACACCAACCAGCCAGCAACACCGCCTGCCTGGCGGTCCGATGCTCCTCCGCCTGCCTGGCGGTCCTCTCCCGCTGGCGCGAGCATGGCGACCCAATAAGCTGTCCTTCTGTTGTCTCACCAACCAGCCTTCTTACATCACGCTTTGTAACCATGCTGCCTTCCCAGCACTAAGCTGCATTGTACATCCAATACAACATGTGCAGAGAGCATTAGAGTTTTTTCTCCATTCCATCCTGAAAGGAACCTGCAAACAACTTATACTCCCACAAATGGTGACTCCCGGAGATCTGCACTCCACACAGGATGGAGGAGAAACTGATCACGCTCCCAGTCTTCACAACATGGAAGACTGGCTTATCCACCCAGAAGCAGAAGCTCTCATCGGCTTCAGCAGTTACTGTCTCTACACCTCAGGTCAGACACCCTAGAGCAGCTCTACATTTAAGCAGACAGTCGCCCTCTTCCGACCCCAGCAGTAACCCCCCTGCTGCCCCTGATGCGGCCTTCCTTGTTCCTGAGAGTGCGACCCACACCCCTCTTTTCTCCCCCCTCAGGTACTCCCTTGCTAATGTCCTGCACCCCTGCTGCTGTCAGGACCCAGCTGCTGCACAGCCCTCATCCGCTTCTGCTGACGCAGCCCTGCTCCTGACCCAGGCCCACACACCCCAGCAGGCGCATCTGACTCTGTACCTGCCGTGAGGGAAGGCACAACATCATCGCCTACACACACCCTTTTTATTCTCTCTCTACTCCCACAGATATTGTGTATCTAGACAGTTGTCCCCAGCGACCGGCTCATCCACGCCATCGCCGTTGTCTCACATGAGGCATGCACTGCCCGTCTTGCCTCCCCTCACATGTGCTATGCAACCTGCAGACAACAAGTCTCCTACACCGCCTGGAGGGAAGGGGGGAGTATTGCAGTGGAATTCTCCCTACAAACGCTGGGTTTGTCGCTGCTCAGCCAACCCCACCACACTCCCCACAGTGTATTCTCGTGGTTCAGCCAACCAGCGCCGCTTACATCACGGAGCGGGGTCAACTGCTGCTTTACGCCTAACCCCGCCATATTTAAGACCTGACCTCGTGGTGATCTTCACCAACCAGCCGCCATAACACTTCCGTCATTCTGGCGGCCCTGCTCCCACTGGCGGTGCCTTCCGCCATGGCGGTACACCTGCTGTTGTCCTTTCTGAGCGTCTCACCAACCAGCTCTCTTACATCACGCCTTGTAACCACGCTGCCTTCCCAGCACCCAAGCTGCATTGTACATCCACAAACGGCGTATAGAGTATACACAGAGTTTTCTCCATTCCATCCTGAGTGTGAACACCAAACAACTTGTTCTTGCTGTAAGTTTACTGCCCCCCTCAAATCTCACAAAAAATACATATTGCACAGTGAGACTATTCTTTTTATATATATATATATATATATATATATATATATATATATATATATATATATATATATATTAAATAGTTTGTGTACCATTATAATATTACTGTACTACAGCTACTCAAATATAGTATGCTTTAAATACACACCAAACACACACTTTTATAAAGTAACAGTTAAACAAAAGCAAAAACGACATATATAGGATAGGGAAAGTAAAAAAGTGTAAAAATTAGCACCATCTTTTATTTCTGAAATGAAAAACTACAACTTTCTACACAAAGTAACTTTTTCTTTTGTTTTTTCGTTGGAAATCTTCAATGACATTGTTAAAAATGATTCATCCGGCCAATTGTCGCTCTATAGGATAGCAAGATTTCTCAACCGCAAGGTGCTCATAGTAGATTCTATACCTGAGACCAGTTTTAGTTTCTGAAAACCTTCACAGGTAAAACACTAACAGCACCAGAGTAAAAACCCCACATTATTACTATATTTGGAACTGAGTTCTAAGGTTATACTTAACAAATCAAAGTTCATAGCCTCTTTCCACGTCTGTATTCTGTCTTTAATAGTTAAATGGTTATTGCTGGAAGTTCTTTTTCTCAACGAGTAACTCCTCTTTATCAATGTCGTCGATCGATCTATTTGACGCTCATATTTATCATCCAAAAGATTCAATGGGGTAAGGGAGGCATATTTCAGCAAGTTCATGAAGCTGTTGAAATCTCAAAGTTATTTCTGGGATCACTCTGTCCAGCGAAGCAAAAACATTTCTCTCTCAGTTCAATGTATGGCAATTCAGCATTCGCCAGATCCTTCACCAAAAACATTTGTTTCTTCTTTTGGGTCGACGCTGACGCCCCGGCGACTATCCCCAGATCATTGCCCTAACTCAACCAATATTAACCACAGAGAAGGCAACAGTATATTTTACCCTCAACTATTTAATTATGTCCGTAACTTTGAAAGCTCCTGTTAAGAAACAGAGACAAAAGCCACCCTGTCGAGGTGACCCCTGATCAAAGTCGAAATTTTTTGTCTAGGTGGCTTTCGTCTAGGGGCTTTTTGTTCAGTGGCTTTTTGTCGGGGGCTTTTTGTCTGTACCCCAGTGAGGATAGTGTCTTAGTATAAAATCGCAATGCTGGGAAACAAAATCTTAATATTAATCCTCAGTACCGCAGCAAAGTCACATCAATATTTTTTAACTAATACTTTAATATTTTTTACCTTTATAGCATTATTATGTCTTCCAACGAAGTAAATAACTGGATCGAAAACACAAGAGAACATAAAGTCGTCTAGCCTCCTCGTCTTGTCACGATGGAGACTTGTGCAGAACTGAAGTGAATTGCTTGTAACTGTGGATTGGTCGGCTGTACATGAACTGATATGATGCGACTTATTCAGAGATAGTGAAGAAGAAAAACAAATTAAGTGAGATAGTAGTGATTAGTAACGATGTTAGTAAGCAACAGATAAATCCAAAAGCCAAATAAGTCACCTGGTCCCGATGAGATATTTAATAGAGTGTTAAAGGAATGTAAGGAAGAGTTTATATGCCCCAGTTGTTTAACATGTCATTAAAAACCGGTGTGGCACCAGAACTGGAGGATATGAATGTACCGATTTTCAAGAATGTGATAGATCACTATCCTCAACTACCGCCCAATTAGTCAATATCAAGTAGGCAAATTACTGGAAGCAATCATTTCAAACTCTATTCGAAATCAATACCTGGAGAAGTACCGATTGATCAATGATTCCCAGCATGGCTTCACAAGCGGACGTTCTGCTCAACTAATCTATTAACATTCTTTTTCTATCAGTTTTCGAATCGGTGACGAGGTAAGCACAATTATGATGTGGCATATCTCGACTTTAGCAAAGCCTTCACCAGAGTCCCCTACGAAAGGGTCTCAACAGTGTAGAAGCTCATGGCATCAAAGGCATATCCTTAAATGGATTAGGCGGTTAAGCAGGACAGGAAACAGCGAGTGAGCATTAACGGCACTAAGTCCCATTGGTGCAACGTCACAAGTGGAGTTCTCAAGGCCTTGAAGTACTTGGACCATTATTATTTATTATATACATAAACGACATAGATATATCGGCATTGGACAGCAACATAAGTAAATTATTATTAATACCCAAAAACAGGACGGCACAACCTGACGAGGACTCGGCAAAACTACAGGAAGATCTAAAACAAATTTTTTCGAATGGTCTAAAAACAGATAAATTTAATGACAATGTAAATTACTCCAGTATAGGAGATGCAAACAGGAAACCAGATACTGACAAACAACGATGCCATAGAGAAATCCGATCAGTGAGAGAGATTTTAGAGTAATGATACAGGAACTCTTAGCTGCTAAACAATGTGTTTTTGCCCATTAAAAGTACTGGGTTCATATATAAAGGAGTTAAATATAAGACTAGCGAGGTCATCCGGAAAACTGTATCTTTGCTTCCTTAGAGACCACACCTGGATTACGCAGTTCAGTTCTGTCACCGTATTACAGAATGGACATAGAACTCGAAAGAACGCAGAGGAGAATGACAAGACTAATCCTGGGCATTAGGAACCTTGAGGAGACAGGTTACATCTAATTTGCACTCCCTTGAGAGACGGTAGAGCGAGGCGACCTGATAGGAGTGTGTATAAGTGGAAGGTAGGCCAAACAGAGGGGACATTACAGTTAAATAAACTATCCAACTGTGGTTAAACTCTGTAATAATGGTTTTAAAATTAGACAAATTTAGATTTAGGCGTAGCGAGGGTAAACACTGGTTTGAAACAGAGTTGTGGATGAATGGAACAAGTTACCAAATATCATCATTAACTCGAACACGCTGAACTGCTTCCAAACATAGGCTGGATGCTCATATGAGCAATAGGGTTGGGTGTGGATCAAGTTCCAGGCGGCCAATAGGCCCGCTGCAGTTTCCCATTCTTATGTTCTTATGTTGACCTGAGATCGCATGGTTTTGCAGCTACTGGAGACGTTAATCCTTCCCTTGTATCGGCGGCAAGTTATCTCGTCGTGTCTGACCTAACACCTGACCTTAATACCATTATGAGCTACTGCTGTACGAGCAGCTGCCGTTTTTAATCCTCAACAGGGTTAGGTCAGCCACGACAAGGATTAACTTGCTGCCGATAAGGTGGATTAACGTCTCCAGTAGCTGCAGATATGGGTGATGAGCAGACCCAAAAGTGCTGCCCCCCTGTGCAGAATGCCCGCGGACCGCCCCCTGGTCCCTACTACGCTAGTGGTAATATTATAACACTGATCAGCCTACATCCAACCTCCCCCAGTACCAAGGAAAGTACTTTATATACTTTTACTTTTTACTTTTATCTCTTCGCCACTGATCGGCTCTGCTAGCCGCCCGGGCGATCGGTCACGTCCCTGTCACGCACTGTTGGCAATACTGGGCATGCACCGGCTCCTGAATGTACCTGAACCCGCTCCAGTGTTGGTCAAGTCTTCTTGAAAGAGCTCACACTCGGTGCCGTCACAACACTCTCTGGTAGATTGTTCCAAGAGTTTACAACCTCACTCCGAAAAAGTTGCCTCACGGTTTTCTGACTTGCGGCTTCTTCAATCTTGAGCGTGACCCCTCAGGGGCGAGCGTCCGCCAGCTCCAAGTAAGGACACTCAACTGAGTAGTGCCCCCTGAGATGCTTATAAACCTCAACTAGGTCCCCTGCCCGTCTGTAGTATAAGCTAGGCAAGTTCAGGCGCTCCAGTCTCTCAGGGTTGAGTTGAAGTGCAGGCACCAGTTTGGTGCGGCCTCCTTGAACATTTTCAACCAACTGACAGTCCCTAGCATATCTCGGACCAGATGGGGTGACAGTACTCCAGATGATCATCCTGAAGATCGTCACGAGGACGGACCGTCTAGATATCTGAACGACCTTCTTGGCCGGTCCTTCTTGGCTGCAATTTTACATATATATATTGATTAGTATCTGTTACGGTACAATTCCTCGGCTATGAAAAATTAGTGCTATGAGCTTTACATTAATTTGCAAGTTGTCGACTTTTAATGAATCAGTGTTTGGAGCTGTACTGCCAAGAGTGACAGAAGTAAATATTCTTTTTTATTATTTCATAACTTGATCTGTGTATTATTTATTGTTCTATGCTCTTTATATTGGGTGATAAAAGTGTTTGTATTATGCCAGTGTTATTTATTTTTTTACTTTCTTCTACATAAAACATATATAAATGGGTCATTCCCGCCTGTTCGTCACCACTGCTCTCTACCCGTTTCTGTCACCGCGTTCATTCCCATCATTATGGTACATGAAAGTAACTGTTGCTTGGGATAGAAAATAATAATAATAAAGATAATTTATTAAAGACGAAAATAAAACCTAAAACATTGTTAATACGCCTACAATCAATCTCACCGCTGGATGGTTTATGTGCTGGTGCCAAATCACTTTTATTTTTTCTTATTTTGTTTATTTTACCACAAAGGTTTCAATCGTTTTTTTTTTATTAAATAATTAATGTTCATGTATATAATAACACAATTCCTTCAATTATTTTGTCATTCTGTATATGGATGTACTATATTGAGCCAACTGCAATTCTAGAGAGGTGATGTACTTATCATCCAAAAGTTTCAGTGCCAGGAGAGTTGTTCTCACTTATGATGACGTCTTCTGTTTAGGGGAGGGATGTTTGTGTCTGGAAAGAAAGTCAATTGGGGTTAGAAAAAGTCAGGATATAAACACATCTTTTAAACAGCCTAAATAATGTTGTTAGCTAAGGTTTCAGGACTTTTTTTCCTTGCACTCTGGGAAGATGATTGAACATGGAGAACCAGATCATTGTGTTCTACCAGTAAAGGTTTGGTTGATTCCTCCAAGTGCTGTACCCAGGTCCATGCTACTCGACACTTCCCCTGGCCTAGCCTCCATCTAATGTATGAACATTTACAAGGTGAAAACAGCACTTTGAACTATAGTGATGTAATGGGTATTTAACTGGTATGTTTGTTTTAATACAAATCTGTTGAGGAAGCACTTCAATATATACATGGACCAATGGACAGCTCTTGTGACACTAATTTTAATTAAGTTCTGGAACTTTGGGCGCAGGTCTTGATAAACACTTGGCATTATCTGTTTTATTGCTGAGAGCAGGTGTATACACACAGATATAATCTGAGAGAATATATTGTGAATTATCTCCAGGGAAGTAAGTGAATATCACTTCTTTAAGTGTGAACTTCCCCTGTCTAGTGGTATGGAGAGAACTGCCCTCTCTGGGGTGTGAGAGAGTGGTAGCGAGCGAGTTAGCAGCCATTGAATCGGCTGACCCTGGCTTGAGCCCTAATGACAGATACAGCCTCAGTGATCTAGGCCATAAACAATAATATGGTGAATCACTGTTAACAATTTGATAAATAACTTGGAGTTAGGGTATATTTATATACAGCAAAGGTGCTGTTACACCTAGTAAACCAACCAAACCTGTCTTAACCTATTGTGAAGACTGTGTCCAGCCAGGGAGGTGTGTAGGAGAGTGACCTGCACGTCCGACCAGTGCCAGCTTTCAGGAAGTGATTGGTCAACACACCAAAGACATATATAAAGATATAGTTATTGAGGACTTGTACTACAGTTGAAGGAGACTGTAGTGGATTCCTCCCCTACAAACGTTGTTTGTCGCTGACTAGCCGACCTCGAATTCACCAGCCTGCGCCTCGTGCCACTTCCGCCTGCCAGCCTTCGCTCTGAACGGACCTTCTCTCTCAAGAACCTTCGCTGCTGCTGGCCAGCCTTTTTGTCTTCATCCAGCAGCTGGAACATCATTGGTCACCGACCACCACTGAAGCCTGTTGATGGCGACTCGCCTGTTACGGCATTAGACGGTAGTGGATTCTCCTCATAACCACCGTTGTCGCTGACTAGCCGACCCCACGAATTCCTTAGTGAGTGCGATTCTGTTGGGCTACGGGGCTATGGCTCCCCCAGATTTTGGCTGGCCCATGGGTTGGCCCCCACATTTTATTCTCAAAATTGTAAATTCCGTTATTTCAATCCAGGAAGTGAGTCAAGTGGACTTCAGGTAATGGGCGCGCCACATGCCAGATGCAGGCGAGCCATATTGTTTTGTTGACGAGTTTGGCAGCCGACTTAATAATCGTAGATTAAGCTGCACCCAATATACCGCTACTGCTCACAGTACCGTGTCAACTGAAAACCGCACCATTGCCATATGCCATTGGGTACGTATTGAAAGGTATGCGGCGCTTCATGCCTGAAAACGCAAACGTTGTGTCCATAATTCCATTAGGAGGTGTAGGTAGGCAGCTACCAAACAGGGAGGTACTACCACCTGGGAAGATATTGGCAGCATAATGTGTTGTCTAATGGTAGACCCTGCTGCCATATGTGACCAAGTCCCAGGTTGCTGATCTGACTTACTGCCTCATTTACACTTAATTGCAGGGTCTCAGTTGTTTCTCTTCCTTTGACAACACAACATAATACAGTATTTCTCACTCTTGATATTTTTTCATTTTTTCTAAATTTATTTATGGCTCATTATTATTATTATTTATAATTTTTATTAATTGTAATTCTTACGGGATTTATTTTTATTAATTTTATTATTATTATTATTATTATTATTATTATTATTATTATTATTATTATTATCTTTATCATTATTATTATTATTATTATAATTATTATTATTATTATCATTATTATTATTATTATTATTATTATTATTATTATAATTATCATTATTATCATTATCATTATTATTATTATTATTATTATTTTTGTTGTTCTATTATGCTTTCCTTTAAGGCCTTGATGTGGGTCATTAAACTGACCTGTGCCTGGGTGGGTTAATGACCGTAAAAAAAGTGTAGGCGTGAGATCATTCATTTTTTCGCTGATGTATGTACATACATTGTAAAGACACTGCTATATTTTTCAATGTTTGTTATGTGGTACACCCGCCCTTTATGTGACTATGTGAGCAATAATACAGTTTTAGAGATATGTTCAAGTGTGTCAATGCTCCAATGAATCATGATTAGTGGAATAAGAGCGTTGCCATTATACCGCCATATGCTGATTATTTTAGGCTGGCGTCATGAGACGTCACTTCACATTTGTCAATCAAATTGGTGTAATAATGCCAAAAACTGCATCTTGCAAGTTGTACACAGGTTTGGTTTTGCCCCCCAACATTTACCTTGGCCCCAAAGTGGCCCCCCCACTTTCCGAAGGCTAGAAACGCCACTGTGTATGCCTCGTGGTCTAGGTCAGCAACCAGCGCCGCCTACATGACGGAGGTCAACTATTAAGCCACGCCTACCTCCGCTATATAAGACCTCACCTCGTGGTGACCCTCTCTTTCTACCTACAGCCACCAGCAAGCAACACCTCCTCCTCCTCCGCTCCTGCCTGGCGACCCACAAGCTGATCCTCCTCTGAGACCAACCAGCTCTCTCTACTCAACGCTTGTAACCATGCTGCCTTCCCAACACCAAGCTGCATTGTACATCCAATACAACATGTATACAGAGCACATTGTGAGTTTCCTTTCTCCATCCCATCCTGAGTGTGAACCAATAACTCGTACCCTACAAGACCACCACTCCAAGCCTGATCGCCCCTACTAGGGCACATCGAAACCAGATATCCCCCACGAGCGCTCTGGACTGCCAGAGGCAACAGAACTCCCCACGGGTAGTGTGAGTGACCCACACTCCTGCTGGAGGGCTGCTGTCGGTCCTGACGTGGTTTGGGGTCTTTCCCTCCGACTCAGTCTTTCCTCTTTTCGCTCTAGCCTGGGGACCTTCACCCTCAGAGGTGTATTCGTCCTCAGGTCCCCCCTGTAAGTTTTCACCTCCCTCCCATATACTGCCAGACTGGGGTCACTAATTCTAAGGGTAAATACTTAACTCTAATCTTAATTTCTAAGGGTCGCTGCCACCAGACCCCCTCTGGACAGCATGTAGCTCGTTAGGTAGCGGGCAGAGTGGACTAGGCATTGGGTTAGGTTTTTCATTGACCAGATCGATAAGGGGAAAGAAGGGTGAAACCACAACATGTCTTAGTTCTTTCAAATGTTCCTTCTACTTTACTTCAGTTCATTTTTGATACTACCTAACCTCAATTCTTGTTGGTAGCATGTCGATGGTCTAGGCACATGGGTAGTGTAATTCTGATATCATGGTCACTTGGACGGAAATAAAGGTAACTACTGTGGGAGAAATGAATACTCCTAAAATACTTAAAGAACAAGTTTATTACTATAAAATCAAACTACCAGGCTCAACTCCTGGGCTTATTGCAGACTCCGTATTTCTTATTTACTTATTTTCTTATTTACTCAACAGCAATTACTCAGATATTACACTCTTACCGTGCACCCTCTTACTGGTGTCACATTACATTACATAGCAGGACCAGTTCCTTGTCCTTACTCACAATACACTAATACTGATACAAACACCGACATGGGTCCACCACCCAACATGGGGTAATTATTAACAAACACATACAACCACACTGTGGACCATAACTCCAAGGCCTGTCCCAGGGTATAGCACTGGCGCCTCTAACAACTGCTGTTGTGGTCGGTTACGCTCCAACACGAGGCGGGTCTGGGGTCCTCGGCCCACGAGGTAGAGTGGAGCTGATAAATCATGCCGAATCAGCACCATCACTCCTATATTGACCACTGCTGGGTATCCACCGGCTCCGACCGACCGGTGGGTTTCAATTAAGCCCACCCTCGATCTGAGAACGAAGGTGAAAGATGATACGGTGTAACGGGCCGAGTTTTCTCTTTTCAATAATTTACCATCCAGCTTTTCTTTTCTGTGAGTAGTCTATTTATTCATATACTTATATGTTCTGTGTAGTACTCTTTCCAATGAGTACCCTGTTTTATATACTTATCCTTCTTCAATTCTTTACATATATATATATATATATATATATATATATATATATATATATATATATATATATATATATATATATATATATATATATATATATATATATATATATACTTATTATGTATTCTTGCTCATATTCTGATATGGTCTTTATCTCTATATACCTTATATTCTTATATAAGCAACTCTTATGCTTCTCTGCTTATGTTTTCCAAGTCAATGTTCTTTCTTTTCATTTCCTTTCATACATATATATTATATTCTCAGTTTCAATGTTCTTACCTTTCTGAAGTATACTTTGTTTTATGTCTTTCTTATACATGGGTTAGTCTGGGGAACTATGTTATTCCTTGTACAACACTTTTTATACTTACACAGGGTAGCTGCCACCACCCAGACTTTTCATTATATAACCTAACTCATGGAAAGTTGTTAGGTAGTGTGGTAGATGTATAGGCACGTGAGTAAGTATTATTTTCTGGGAACCAATGTTTAGAAGGAGTAGAGTGGTGATACTCAGATTACTAATTCAATATTTATTAACACAGTGAGTGGAGAAGATGCATCTTAGATTCACTCAGGCTAAACAGAACCGCAATTAACTTATTAAATCATCAAACACTTCAAGAGCTTATTACCTCATTCAACACCTCCAAATACTCATTACTTTATTAGACAATTGGGATATCATTATCTTGATACATGAGATTCCGTACTATTATTCACAAGCCATCACTGGACCCTCAGGTCTTACTTTAACAAGTAACAAATTACCTCTCCACTTCTTGATTAGAGCCTGATACTCTCAGGTTATTCTTTCATGGGTACTACAGATGAATACATAACACACTGGGCAATTCTACAATCAGTAACATACAATATTTCTTATCACTTCACAAGGAACCACCTGGTACCTTGAACTCTCATTCAGGGGTTCAATACTTAACCCAGGATACTATATTTCTGCTAGTTATCCCTCCAAACATGGGCCGACACTGCTTCATGCAATAGATGAAGTACAATCTCCAGGTGGAGTCAGCGGGCACAGGTGTTTACAGCGACCGCCAAGCTGAAAGCTCACTCGCTAGGTGAACTCAGGGAGGTTGACTCGTTACACACTGGCAGAGTGGTGAGGGCGCTTCCCGGGGGAATCGTGTCCTGGGATTCTAAATGCGCCCCCTTAGAGACAGTCTTCAAGAACCATCTTGCCCATAGGTAGCTATCGACCCTCAGGAGAGTGGCTAACACATCCGCGTCTGGAGACGTGGAGGAGAAATCACAGAAGGAGTGAATATTTAGCTTCACTATACAAAACATACGTCTGGCACCGGTTCAGACGATAGCTAGACCTCTACTTTACTTGACTCACTTGGCACTGAAGGTACTATGTTAAAACATGAACACTGATATTCACAAAAAATGACTAAGTTAAACTGAGTTAATATGGCGGCGTGGAACACACGTGAACATACCTGGAGACGTGGAGGAGAAATCACAGAAGGAGTGATTTCCCCTCGCGCGCCTGCATATATACGGGCCTGAGGGCATATTCCTACTAGAAAGATAAATTTCACTAACAATAGACCCTCTATTCACAGTAGTCGTTGGACACCTAGCTGTGACCGTCAGTGTCACAGATCAGGCTAATTTTCTACATCTATATTTATGATTTAATCAGAGATTGAGTTTGTCAGTAAAGAGGTGAATTGAAGTTATATATGCGTTCGCAACTCTATTGACCTGACCGCAAACTACATCCCCGGTCAAACGGCCGTTAAATCTGGGAGAATTTTGAGTTTGACAGGAACTGTTCAAAGATGAATGACTTTCTTAAATAGACAACTGACACTAACTAAACTATGAACATCAGATTCTCTGATGTCGGGGCGACAAAACAATATAACTTCAGTGGTGATCAGAAACCCATGGATATCCCCACGGACGACCTAAAATACGCCACTCTAACTGGCAAACTCAACACTCGCCTAATTGACACGTCTTACTAACAATAAGGACAGTTGAAGCGTTCAACACCACTCACAATGGATCTTGAATGTTCCAACTGTAAACAGACATATCTAAGTTGACTCAAAACAAAGGTGTTCTCTCTCACATTCAAATTCATTATATAGAGAGGTTGGTTTCAGTAAGTCAGAGAAAATGGGATAACGGAAGACTGAGGCGTCTTGAAGTGATGAGAAAACGGACTCCTCAGATGGAGGACTCAAAATAAAAGCAGAGGTACATGTTTTGTGGGCTATTGAGCGTAATATGAATCATTTGATTTTGGCGTTAACTGACATGTACGACCGTGGTCATTACAACGGCAGGTTTTTTGGGGAAGCATGGTGGATCACAAACAAATCTTTAGTCTCGCCACGTCAAATATGTACGTTTTATTACTTCTTACACTGGGTGAATGACAATTCCACTGTTAAAGCATGAACACTGACGAACACTGATATTCACTACAATAGACTGGATCAAACTAAATGGTTATAAACACAGAACATACCTGAGAACGAAGGTGAAAGATGATACGGGAGGTTTGTTCCTCCCGCCTTGCACTGGTTTATATACCCCTGAGTTGCCAGCGATCGCTACTCACGCAATGACAGAATTTACAAACAATCTAACTGTTACTCATTCAAAGATGACCCTCAGTTGACAAGGGTCTGGCGAATTACTGAAGTTGATTTACACAGATTAATTCAAGATTGCATTTGCCAGTAGAGAATGGAATAAACGTAGTGACAACTGTGTTCGAAGGCGGGACTTACTGGGAGTGATCCTGAGTGTAAAACGGATGGGAAAAACACGTCTCTCCTGAGATTCTACAAACGCGGTGGATTTGAATGTTATGTCGCGTAATATGAATTAAGGTGGATTTTTAGGAATGACAATGATGTGCGCAGTACACCCAGAAGTTTGTGAAAAGGAAAGGGGACCGGAGCTGGCACCACCGTCGAGCCTTCCTGGGTAACCGTGATCGTGCTGGTCCACCCAGGGAGGGGGTCGCTATCCCTCATCCTCCCCTCCCTCCAATCAGGTACACTAGGCTCGCGCCTCACGTAAGCGAGCAGCTTTAACACTAGGGTAGTAGGTTCGCCTTACGGGGCCACCGGGAGACACACACACACACACACACACACACACACACACACACTTACATACTGTACGTACAAACACACCTCTCTGGATGGATGATAACGAGAACGACGCAGCAATGACCAGGACTATGGGTAACAGGATTCGGGTGCACTCCCTCCGGGGAGAAGTATCCAAAAAAAAAAGAATAGTTAGGCACAATTCTATGCGCACGCCTAGGAATCAAATTCACTGCTCTAATAGAAGCAAAGGACTCTTTCATAGTGCTTTGTATAGATGAAAAGGACGTCGATCTCATGTTATCGACTGAATCGATAGACACACTAAAAAGAGATAACTTTGAAATAGCCATCCCACCACAGCTTAGAGCTAAGAAGTCAATTGTTATCAAGAGATTGGATAAGACCATTACCAGCAATTCACCAATTGATATATCACAAGAATTAGAACAGAAAAACATATGAGCTAAAGTCGAAGAGGTGGTACTGTTCCCCAGGGCTCCAACGATGATGAAAGTAAGATTAAAAAGAATCGCCATGGCCCAGAAGGCACTAGAAAATGGAATTTGCATCTCCCACTACCACCTTTCAAAAGACCAAATCGAAAAAGAAAATTTCTATCCCATAACACCCTGCTGGATATGTTATCAATATAACCATGTATCAGCCAAGTGCCCTAATAATGACAAAAAGTACTGCTGGGAATGTGGAGGTGAAGGGCACACATTCAGGAGTGTAACGACAAAGACAATTCAAAATGTCTGAACTGCAAAGGACCTCACCGCACTTTGGCAGCACGATGCCCAGTAAGGAAGGATATCATCAAAGACATGAAGGAAAAGGAAAAAATTCAACAAACATATAGAAACTGACCCAACCAAAACCTATGCTGCAATAACAAAGTTGCAAGACACTACTTCTAAAGTGTTAGAAAAAACCAAAGATAAAACCAACGCAGTAAACACTTACCATACTAGCCACACTGATACATGCCCACAAACAACGTGGCTAACCCGGGAACATTCGGAAAAACTATCAGAGAAATGTTTGCAGCGAACAACCTACCACAGGTAAACTTCCCAGACAATGCCCCATCAGCAGACATTTTCAAAATAATAACCGCAAACAGTCTAGGAATCACCAGCAAAGAAAGGGAAGATAAAATAACACAAGAAAATTGCACAGTAGCAGAGACTGTAATGGAAACAACCCACTCCCAACTAACCACAACACACTACGAAACCACAGAGAACACAACCGACCAATCAGCGAAGTCAACACCAGCAAGACCGCGTAGAGAGAACCCCACTGGTCAACGGCCAGCCAACGTCGGAGACAGCATAGGAATCAGGTTTTATTCAGTCAACTCCTAGCCAACAGTAACAAATGAGAGACTGTTAAAAGATATTCAAGAAGGAACAACCAAATACACATACGAAGACAACAGGGTAGAAGAGGGATTCATAGAAACACTAATACGTGGAGGAAAAATAAGCAGCAAATATAACAAAATCGAGAACGTAGACCTATCAAAATTCAAGAAAATACGAACAGGACTGAAGGAGGAGAGACACTCTCCCCCGTAGAGACCCGAGCAACCAAACAACACGCACCAAGTTCCCGCGACCCACGAATACGCACAACAGAACACTGAAAATAATACAACACAACGTCCTGGCCTGGACACATACAAGAAAAGCACAACTAACAAACATATACAACAACATAGACCCAGACATAATTCTCATAAACTCACACGGACGGAAAAACAGTGACAAAATAAAACTCTTCAACTATTACACACATCAACTGAACACACACGAAGAATTTAGCGACGGAGCAGCAATAGCCATCAAAAGAAACATCAAATACAAACTCATAGACAACTTCCAAACCGACTTCTTAGCAGTCGAAATCAACACAACTAAAGGCCCAATAACAATTGGAACAACATATTTACCTTGCCGACGACAATCATTCCCGACTGGTGACTTACTAAAACTAATGAGACGTAACACACCAGCATATTTTATAGGAGACTTAAACAAGAGACACACCATACTCGGACACAGAACCAGAAGCCCAAGGGGGAAGATAATACACGACCTATTAGAAAACGGCAACATCACACACCTGGGCCCAGATTTCGAAACCTGCAGGTATAAGGGCCGTTCCTCTAATAACATTTTTCTTTACTTTAATACTTACAACCATTGGTAGCGTGACGAGAGGAGGCTCGTGGGTATATGTAATGATAGTATCAAGTAATAGGGAAGAAATAACGGTAGATACTGTAGGTAAATAATAGACACAATATACATATACAAAATTTATTTAAACATTAATATGGAGGTAAGAGAAGAATATATGTACCAACAGACGAAATCTGGTACTATGCCCTCAGGCTCAACATACTCACACCACTACTGGGTGGACATACTCAATAACACTCACACCACTACTGGGTGGTGTTACGAACCCCGCCACCAAGTGTCATGATCTACCTACCCAGCACTACGAACCACGCCATCTATTGTCCTGATCTACCTACCCAGCACCACGAGCAACGCCATCTAGGGACGAAACCCGAGTATGACTACTCTTAGTTACCACTCCGGGGTTTCCCTTCTCCATATCCTGGTTGTTGCGTCACCTCCTCCAAGTCTTCTTTGTCAGCTCGAGTTCGAGGAGAGTTCAGTTCACTCTGGGAAGTGACCACAGGATCACCTATCCTGGAAACCTACGGCACAGTGACTACCTACCGTCTTCTGCAATACTCAGCCTTACTCGTCAGCCATCTCAGCTCCGCACTTAAGTATTTGTAATCTTATATTGCCTCCCCCACGTCCACTTGCTTCAAATTATTGTATGTTGTATAAATATGTATATACTGTTAATGTTTAGGTTAAGTATGGTTAAGGGTAAATTATAGAAAGCTGAATATTATTTTAAGGAATTTATGGTACTTTATTATACACAACAAAAACTCGCATCCTTTGTTTACCCTTTTATAGTCCGATTGCCTTTGTTTTTTTGTTGTTGTTGCCTGTTGTGATCTGGGTAGACTTTTAACTATATTCTAAATCCCCAACTCGTAACAAATGGCGACCGTGACAGGACACGACCTTAAGTGCCATATTCCTTCCTCCCTTGTTACTCAGTGTTAATTATTCCTCCCAGTCACTTCTGTTCACAATTGCTTTACGGTGGTTTAAAGTTTCCTTCATATGTGTGTGCATATATTGGTATTACCGTACAGTAAGAGTGACAGACGTAGGATATTAGGTTCCAAGTGTCATAAGGCTTACCTGTTATTACACGTGGCAGTCGTGTAGTAAGTCTTATCGAGTGTAGGGAAGAATCCGGATCTGTTTATTGCCGTACCCTCACTCCAGAGTAGGCTGTTCCATAGTCACTAGTTTAGGGTGAAGTGATATCTTGGGACGCCCCGCTCTACCAGGACCCCATAATTATAAAGCCTCCATTATTGTTCTTCTCATTCGGGGTCAATCATACCAAACTCGAGGGTTGTTAATCCGGATCGTTATATTAATGCCGTAATACGCCCTTCCTGTTTCAAGTATCTAAGGGTTGTTAATCCGGATCTTCATATTAATGCCGTAATACGCCCTTCCTGCTTACTCAAGGGTTGTTAATCCGGATCTTTATATAAATGCCGTAATACGCCCTTCCTGTTTCAAGTATCTAAGGGTTGTTAATCCGGATCTTAATATTAATGCCGTAATACGCCCTTCCTGTTTACTCAGGGTTGTTAATCTGGATCTTTATATTAATGCCGTAATACGCCCTTCCTGTTTACTCAGGGTTGTTAATCCGGATCTTTATATTAATGCCCGTAATACGCCCTTCCTGTTTACTCAGGGTTGTTAATCCGGATCCTTTATATAAATGCCGTAATACGCCCTTCCTCTTTCAAGTATCTAAGGGTTGTTAATCCGGATCTTTATATTAATGCCGTAATACGCCCTTCCTGTTTACTCAGGGTTGTTAATCCGGATCTTTATATTAATGCCGTAATACCCCTTCCTGTTTCAAGTATCTCAGGGTTGTTAATCCGGATCTTTATATAATAATGTATCTCAGGGTTGTTAATCCGGATCTTTATATTAATGCCGTAATGCCTTCCTCTTTCAAGTATCTCAAGTATCTCAGGGTTGTTAATCCGGATCTTTATATAAATGCCGTAATACGCCCTTCCTCTTTCAAGTATATAAGGGTTGTTAATCCGGATCTTTATATTAATGCCGTAATACGCCCTTCCTGCTTACTCAAGGGTTGTTAATCCGGATCTTTATATAAATGCCGTAATACGCCCTTCCTGTTTCAAATATCTTAGGGTTGTTAATCCGGATCTTTATATTAATGCCGTAATACGCCCTTCCTCTTTCAAGTCTCTTATCCTTATCTAAGGATCTTCTCAGAAGAACAATATTCATAAGTGTAATTTTCCTGGGTATAACTTGGTTAGTTTCCGGGACTTTCTGGTTATCCACTGCCATGATATTTTCTAGGGTAAACCACTTATCTTGTCTTTTTGACCTTTAATTAATTTATCTAGGTTTTCTTAATGGCCACCTCAGGATTTGTTAAACTTGGTAGTCCTGGAGGAGTGGAAGAGCAAGATACCATTTCACATCTTGAAGCATGTGGAGGAGCGTGGAGAGGTTAATTTAGGGCGTGCAGCTGAGCTGGCTGATGAGTACGCCTTGCTGGTGGAGTCACTGTGCCGTAGGGAACGTGGTACTTTCCGGCATGTTAGGTCCTCCTCTGATGATAACCTTGGGGACGTGAGTGGTAGGTCGAAAGGTCCCACACCTACCCCCCCTGATGCAACCAAGTTTTATTGTTTTTACTGTAAAAAACCAGGCCATACGATCCAGTCTTGTAAACACCCAAAGTGTCGAACTACTAAAAGTAGTTCCCTGGATCCCAAATCCAAACCAATAGCAACCACCAATGTGGAAAGGCCCCATCAGGATCTCTTCTCTTCATTCACCTATGAGGGAAAATTTTCAATCATAGAGGGGTCTCGTTCTTTCCCTATTCGTATACTACGTGATACGGGCGCAGCACAATCTATCCTCCTGTTTAACGTCATTCCTGATATATCTACCGCATTTACTAATGAGAGTGTTCTAATTTCAGATCTCTCATCCCATTCTTCCTATCCTTTAGCTAAAGTGCACCTCCAATGTCCCTTGATTACTGGGAAGTGCAAATAGCCGAAAGATCCAATGCCTGTGAGCGGCATTCATTTATTATTGGGTAATGACTTGGTAGGAGATCTAGTGGTTCCTAACATAAAGACAGTCGACTCTCCCTTACCTGTCAACTCCACCACTGACCTTAAAGAAACTATTCCTCATCTTTTCCCATCTTGTGCTGTCACCCGGTCACAGAGTGTGCGAAATGGGCCCTCTTCATCTAAAACCACCTCCAATATCTTCCTACCCCCAGAAAATCTGTACAATAAGACCATTAGTAAGGATGAGCTCATTAAAGCCCAACAATCTGATCCATCTTTGTTCAAACAGGTGATGAAAGACCTCAGTGTGGACCATTGTACATCTTCGGCTTACCACCCACCATCCCAAGGTTGCTTGTAACGGTTCCATCAAAACTTTCAAGTCAATGCTAATAAACTATCTCCCCTCAACTGTATAGTCCATACTCCTGATCGCAGAAAATATTCACAACTTGTTCACATTAATCTCATGAAACTTTACCATTCCAGGCAGTCAGAGGAAGACATCCCAGAGGCTGTAAGCCTACCTGTATTCCATACGATTTTGTCAGGGCCGGAGCCGGAGACAGATGACATGGACCTATTGGAGAATTTAGACTTCCCTCTACCAAAAGAAAACCCTGCTAACAGTCACATACTCAACAACTTGGATGAGTATTTTTCTGTTCTCAATCCATCTCAAGCAATAGATCTCACTAAGTTATTATCGACATTTCCTAAAGTCACGTCAGACCTCCCAGGATTTTGCAATATACTTAAACATGATATTAAGCTGATCTCATATGATGTACAACCCATTAGGCAATCAGCATATCGACTAAATCCACAAAAAAAGAGAGATTATGAAAAAGGAGGTAGATTTTTTGTTAAAACATAACTTAGCTGAGCCTAGTACCTCCCCCTGGGCTTCACCTTGCCTTCTCATTCCAAAACCCGATAGCACTTTTCGTTTCTGTACCGATTATCGTAAAGTGAACCAGGTCACTGTCTCAGACTCCTACCCTTTACCTTTGATTGAAGATATAATAGACAGCATAGGCTGTGCCAAGTTTATCAGTACCGTGGACCTATTGAAAGGATATTATCAAGTGGGACTCACGGATAGGGCAAAAATAATCTCGGCATTTATAACTCCATTTGGTCTTTTTCAATATTTGGTTATGGCGTTTGGCTTTTCTAATGCTCCGGCCACATTCCAGAGGGCCATCAATTACCTAATTCAGGACCTAGGTGGGACGTTCGCCTACCTGGATGACCTGGTGGTGGTGTCGGACGGCTGGGACGAACATCTGGTGCGTTTGGAGATACTGTTGGCACGACTGCAAGAGACTGGATTCACCATAAACCTGGCTAAATCTGCTTTTGGCCGGGCCTCAGTGACTTACCTGGGACATATCGTTGGGCATGGTATGGTGAGACCCAAGGACGCAAACGTTAAAGCCATCTTGTCCTTCCCCACTCCAAGGACGAGGAAGGAACTCATGCACTTCCTGGGGATGTGCGGCTACTACCGTCGGTTCTGCAGTAACTTCTCCAGCGTGGCCGGACCCCTCACAGACCTTACCAGTTCTGCGGTCCCTTACATCTGGAACCAGAGGTGCGACCAGTCTTTCCACCGCCTCAAAGCCTTCCTTGCCTCCAAGCCTGTAGTCCACCCCCCTGACTACACCTTGCCCTTCCATCTGCAAATCGATGCTAGTGGTGTCGGAGTTGGGGCTGTGCTCCTACAACCCGACCCAACCACTGATGTCCTTCACCCTGTGGCATACTACTCTGCCAAGTTGAAAAACATCAGACCAACTACTCGACCATAGAGAAGGAGGCCCTGGCTCTGGTGTTGGCAATAAAGAAGTTTGAATGTTACCTCCAGTCTTGCCCACAAACAACCCTAGTCTTCACCCAGCCCTAGAACCTACAAGTCCGGCACATAAAGGGGGTGGACAACCTGATTGCAGACTCCTTATCCCGAGCTCCAGTGGAAATGCAGCAGCTACTCTCCAGACGCACCAGGTGATCACCTCCTTTGCGCCCGCGCTACGGAGGTCTTTGAAGGGGGGGTGTGTTACGAACCGCGCCACCAATTGTCATGATCTACCTACCCAGCACTACGAACCACGCCATCTATTGTCCTGATCTACCTACCCAGCACCACGAGCAACGCCATCAAGGGACGAAACCCGAGTATGACTACTCTTAGTTACCACTCCGGGGTTTCCCTTCTCCATATCCTGGTTGTTGCGTCACCTCCTCCAAGTCTTCTTTGTCAGCTCGAGTTCGAGGAGAGTTCAGTTCACTCTGGGAAGTGACCACAGGATCACCTATCCTGGAAACCTACGGCACAGTGACTACCTACCGTCTTCTGCAATACTCAGCCTTACTCGTCAGCCATCTCAGCTCCGCACTTAAGTATTTGTAATCTTATATTGCCTCCCACCTCCACCTTGCTTCAAATTATTGTATGTTGTATAAATATGTATATGCTGTCAATGTTTAGGTTAAGCATGGTAAAGGGTAAATTATAGAAAGATGAATATTTTGTTAAGGAATTTATGGTACTTTATTATACACAACAAAAATTCGCATCCTTTGTCTACCCTTTTATAGTCCGATTGTCTTTGTTTTTTTTTGTTGTTGCCTGTTGGGATCTGGGTAGACTTTTAACTATATTCTAAATCCCCAACTCGTAACAGTGGTGCAGGTGTGTGGTGTAGGTATATGGTACAGGTATATAGTGTGTTTATGGTGCAGATGTGTGGTGTAGGTATATGGTGCAGGTATATTGTGTGTTTGTGGTGCAGGTGTGTGGTGTAGGTATATGGTGCAGATATATTGTGTGTTTGTGGTGCAGGTATATAGTGTGTTTGTGGTGCAGGTGTGTGGTGTGGTGTGGTCTCTGTGGGAGCAGGTGGTGCCATAGTTCCTGCTTAATTCTTTTTTTGGGAGTTGACTCTGCCGGCTTGTTCTGTTATTGTGGTGGTTTCATCTTCGCTTGCGTCATCCATCAATTCTTCCTCACTTGCTGGCTCGGGTTGTATGTCTGAGGTAGTCTGATCTTGAGTTGATGGTTCGTGAGTTGATGGTTCTTGAGTTGCAATGCTCTCTGGTTTGTATATTAAGTTGAAAATTTCAGTAGAAAGCACATCGTTTGGGAATTCCATGTCTGGCAGGTTGTTGGCGGCGAACATGTCCCTTGCTGCCTTGGCAAAAGTTCCAGGTCTGGCTATATTCATGATGTGGGCGTGGATTATGGAGGTCATTATTTTTACGGAAAGATTATTTCCAAGCTGAAGCAAAATAGGTTGCTTTGCTGGGGGTGGTGTGGCGACTTTTTCGAGGATCTTTGTCGTTTCTCTGGTTAGTTTTGTCACAGCTGAATATGTCCTGTTTTGCTGTTCCTGTGTCTTCTCCCTCTCCTTCTCCTTCTTTTGGTTGACTATTGCTTTTCGTATGGGGCAGCGAGTAGCCAGTGTTCTATGATCTCCTTCTCAGTTAGGCATTTGGGGGTATCTTTATTTTTGCACTCTCTAAAGGTGTGCCCCTTGTTCCCGCATTCTGAGCAGTGCTTGGTGTCCTTGTTAGGGCAGTCTGTAGCCGTGTGTGAATATTGGTAACAATTCCAGCATGGAATAATGGGGAAGAATTCCTCCTGCTTCACCTGGCTGCTGCTGACATGGTAGTCGGAGAGACAAAGTCCCTCCTGGATTGTTTTTTGGGCCATGGCTATTTCTGTGAATCGTATTTTGAGCATGGATGGCAGTCTGGGCAGCCTGACCACTTCCTCCACCTTGGCCCATTCGTTTCTGTCTTCTATATCAGATACTAACTGCTGTTCACTTGATTCTTCGGTGATTGCTTTATCTAGTCGTTTGACCACAATTAATTTTCTTGCTCGGAGTTGAGGAGGGACTGCAACTTCAAATTTTCATGACTTGAGTTTCCTTGTGCTCTCGTTCGATAAGAGTAAGTCCACATCATTCTCAGTCAGGCACAGGGCGATGAAGGAGTCCTTGGTCGTGATGAGGTTGGATATTTTGATGAGTAGGGTTGCAGTGAGGAGTCTTGCTAATTCGGTTTTTCTCTCGTCAGTCACGCCCCCTTCATGGGAGCTTATCCGTACCCGGTGTGCCCTCATTCCAGAGAGTACATAAGAACACAAGAAAATAAGGAGTCTGCAATAGGCCGGTTGGCCTGTGCATGGCAGCTCCTGTCGAGAGTTACTACCACTCTCTATCATCCATGAATCTATCTAGCCTCCTTTTGAAACTTTCCAGAGTTCCCGCACTTACTACAAAGTTGCTAAGCTTGTTCCACTCGTCCACCACCCTATTTGTGAACCAGTTTCTTCCTATCTCCCTCCTAAACCTAAACTTATCCAACTTGAATCCGTTGCTCCGAGTCCTATCCTGCTCGGATATTATAAGAACTTTATCTATATCCCCTTTATTGATTCCTTTCACCCACTTAAATACTTCTATCATATCTCCCCGCACTCTTCGTCTTTCTAGGGAATGCAAGTTAAGTTTCTTTAACCTATCCTGATATGGAAGGTATCTAAATCCCGGAATCATTTTTGTCATTCTTCGCTGCACCGACTCTAGTGAATTTATATCCATTCTATAATAGGGGCACCAGAACTGGACCGCATAATCGAGTATGTGGTGGACATGCCACCCTTGCGTGGTTTGAGATTGGAGACCTACCTATTCCAGGACAGGAGTTTGTTCCAGGAATTACAACACTCCCCACCGCCACTTGTTGGTCCCGCACGATCACGGTTACCTAGGAAGGCTCGGCGGAGGGATGGGTAGTGCTCCTGTCCCCTTTCTTGTTCACAAACTCCTGGGAGGGAGGTGAACAGTTACAGGGGGGACCCAAGGACGAATACACCTTAGGGTGCAGGTCCACAGGCCAGAGCGAAAAAGGAAGAAAAGAGGAACAATTGCCACTGGTGTAAGTAGCACCGGTGGGGTCGCGGCAGAAGTCCGCTGCAAGAAGCCGTTGCAGAGCACCCAATCAGGGCCGCCTCTGATCAGGAGTCACCCCTGATCAGTGGGGAGGCACAGAAAGGGCGTTGTCTGGAACGAGCTTCCTGGGTGTGTGAGTAATGGTGGTGAGGTGGTCGTTTTCGTTCGGGTCGTCAACGGTTAGAGACAGGCTAGCTGGCTTTAGCAGTAAAGGGTCAGAAGAGAGGTCCGTTCACGGCGAAGGCTGGCTGGCGAATGAATGTGAGTGAATTCTCTTCACGGCGAGGGTGGGAGTATTAATACAAGTCTGCCGGAAGTGCTCCCGCCGGCGAGCATGGCGACCCACAAGCTGTCCTCCTCTGAGCACCCTCACCAACCAGCTCTCTCTACATCACGCTTGTAACCATGCTGCCTTTCCAGCACCAAGCTGCATTGTACATCCAATACAACATGTATACAGAGAGCACATTGTCAGTTTCCTTTCTCCAACCCATCCTGAGTGTGAACACAAACCATACCTCCACAATGTACCTAAGTGGGCGGAGCTTAATAAGTGATGTCATCGCTAGCCAATCAGCGACGTTGGATGAAATCCAGCGGTCGCAAGTAAGATATTTATATTTATTTTATATATTTAATCAGTGGCTCCAATTAAAATAAAACAAAAAATCTCCATTCCATACATTTATTGTACAACTTTTAATACCATCGTAAGCCTTCAAAAATACGTAAATAAAAATTTCATTTTTATTTTCATTAGCGTAGATCCTATGGGAGTGAGGCTACCTGTTATCTACCTACCTTGGCCTGGCACCCGTCGCCAATATATGCCTGCTGCAGCTCATCAGAAGCCAGTCTTCCCTCAGCCACTTGCAATAAGCACCAAGCTCAGGCTTCTGGCCCATGCGACAAGCCTTGTCCCTGCAACAAACCTCTACTGTATTCACAACTACCTGACACAAATAACTTCCCTCTGCCACGTTTGACTGCCCCAAATAGTATACAGTACTACCGTTGTCAACAGACAAGGCCGCTTATCAGCTACACTAACATGAAGTGCTCTGCCCTGGTCTGCTGTTTACTGGTGCTCAGCCTCAACGTGACTGCACAAGCCTTGGTAAGTCACGAGGTCACCTTGTAGGGTTTCGTGATGTTATGTTGTCTAGCACTCAGGATGGGATTGATGAAAACTCTAAGGTGCTGGTTTTCTTATATAAAATATATTATATGAAAGACAGTCTGGTGCTGGAGATGCCGTGCGGTGAGAAGCTTGTGGTGAGAGACACGTTCAGTGAGTAGGGTGCTTGAGGTATCTGTGCAGGAGCTTCGTTAGAGATGTTGCATGTTGCTGTCCTCCAGGTTGAATGAGGGCTGGACAGCGAGGAGATTGCTTGGAGGAGTTGCTGCGTGTTCAGGAATGTAGGCCAGACTGAATCTGAATGGAGAGACAGAGCTTATATACACAGCAGCCGGAAGTAAACTCTTGGGAACTCGCCGGTTTCTTGACTCCTTTGCTAGGCTAAACGTAGCAGGTGGCGATCCCCCCCCTCCCCCCCGTGATGCTAGGATGCGGTAGCAGCTGGTGACGCCCCGGGCCGCTCGTTTGGTTGCTAGGATACTGTCGCATTGGAATGCGGATGTAGTTTGTAGGGGAGAGATCCACTACAGTGGAATACCGTGCTTCCCCGGGCTTTAGCTTCTGAGAGAAATACCCAACCGGACGCAAAGAACCGTCATCCTGTAATTGATTCAGTGATGCCCCAACACAAAAATTACTAGCATCACTATGTTACTCAAATGGCTGATCTATGTCTACTTTTACCAGTACTGGAAAGAAAGCTAATGTCCGCTTTAATGTTTCAGAAGCTGTCTGACATTCGTCTGTCCATGCAAAGGCAATTTGTTTCTTTGTGAGTTCTGTGATAGGATATGCAATCTTAGCAAAATTTGAAACATGCTTACGAAAAAATCCGCACATCCCTAAAAATTGTCGGACTTTGACATTAGTGGGTGGTTTACACTCTGTTACTGCTTTTACATTCTCTGGGTCTGGCTCAATGCCTTTCTCTGAAACAATATGCCCAAAGAATTTTACTTGTATTTGACAAAACTGACATTTAGATAGGTTTAATTTGATTCTCATATTTACAAACCTGTCAAATACTTTAACCAATCTGCCCATGAGGGTATTGAAATCATTAGCCCACACTATGACATCATCTATATAGTTCCTGACCCAATCCTCTTCTGCTAAAGGAGCTAAGACCCTGTTTACTTCCCTCGTAAAAACGGCTGGACTGGCCGACAACCCAAAAGGCAGGCGTTTGAACCGCCATAAATTATATCCATCACTGAAGGTGGTTATATCTCTACTGTTATGGTCGAGGATTACCTGATAGTAAGCATCTTTCAAATCCAAGATGGCATAATATATATTTCTAGCAGCCTTCTGAACTAATTCATCTAGCCTTGGCAAAGGTTGTATATCTACTTTCAAATGTTTGTTGACGGCTCGGAAATCAAGGCACATACGTTTTGATCCATTAGGTTTAGTTACTAACACGATAGGTGATAGCCAGACAGCGGTTGATGGTTCAATGATGTCCCTATCTCTCATGTCTCTCATCATTTCTTTAATAGTACCCTTGACCAATGGGATGTTAGCTGGCAAACCCTTAATTGTTCCTATTTCATTTGGACCTAAGACAAACAACGCATCATGATTCATTACCACCTGTTGCAACTGTGTCCGCATGTCCCTATCCAAGTGTGGCCATTGCTGGGTCCTAATTAACTCCTTCAATTTGTCCTGTCTAGTTTCTCCACGCTTCACTTCATCACAGTCTGGTACCATAGAATTTAATACATCTTGAACTCGTCTAATTTTCTGGATTGGGGAATTTCCCATACCAATACAAAGTATGCACTGAGTTGAGTCAGTATTAAAGGTATTTTGTTAGACCTTTTATCATTTTCTCTTTGTATGGCCAGGTGATGTGGTGAGCACTATACTGCCAGATTCTGGGGTCACTAAGTCTAAGGGGAAAACTTAACTCTAATCTTAATTTCTAAGGGTCGCTGCCACCAGACTCCCTCTGGACAGCATGTAGCTCGTTAGGTAGCGGGCAGAGTGGACTAGGCATTGGGTTAGGTTTTCCATTGACCAGATCGATAAGGGTAAAGAAGGGTGAAACCATAACATGTCTTAATTGATTTATTCCTTATAAAACATACTGGTAAAAAACATATACGTGAATTGGCCTTCCTCAGAAGAACAACGGAAATGTGGTTACCCAGATGGGCCCCAGACTCTTACATTGATGGCGTGTCATCCACCTACTTATTGCATAACAATCTGTGACCACCTTACCTCGGTCATTCCTTCTTACACTATCCCTTAACACATCAGACTGCTCCACCTGTATGGAATATAGCACCGTCGGTTAACATACATAGTAGCACCATCTCAACACACATGTTACACTCCATACCTGCAAGTATGGGACTCCTTGTGACTTTTAGGTCTACACCACGGGCCCCTCGTTCGCACACCGCCCTAGGTGGGTAAAGACGAGGGCTTCACCTAGAGACATACCAGCACTATTTCTACGCCTGGTATTATAGGTCGCTCCAAGTGACGACCGCAGAGTGTCTCACGGTCTCCTTATTTGTGACTATTCATTTGGAGTGGTGCGCTGGAAATCCACAGGTTCACAGTGGATTGGCATAGCGGGGAGTAGTCATCACCTGTTGTGACGCTCAAAGGGATAATGGCGGCCGGGCGGCAAGGTACTCCGACTGCATGGAACCTGAGGTGACGGTAGAACCAGGAAGACTGAGAAATAATGCCTGATGGGCGGTTATCCCACCCCTTAACACATTCCTATTACACTTATATATCCGGCAAAGCTTTAAACTGTAATAACTTCTATTTATAAACCTTAATTATAGGGCGGGATATAGCCCGCTAGGACACTGACCTAAGGTGACGGTAGAACGAGGAAGACTGAGGGCATTGCCCCGCCGCTCCTCATCACGTAGGCCTACAGTTTCCAATCCTTAATTTTCACTTTTGTTTCTTATGGTTCTTACCTGAAAACTTTTCGGTATATTGTCACTCATGCCTTATAAACACATATTTTTATCCTAAATTACACACTAAGGTAAGGTCTTGGTTTGCTAGTTCTTGGGTAAATTCATGGGGTTATAATATCAACGTGGCATCCTAGGCGGGTACATGACGCGCCTTGAAACAAAGGCTGAATGTTCATTGTGGGGGTGTATCAACTTCACTTAAAACTGTAATGAGGGATCCTCCTCTCACACATTGCACTATTTGAACACAGACATAAGATTCTCTGATCACTGTACCTGTCGTGGGTATATGTCACGTGAGGATACGAGGTGTATTAAGTTCATACCGACGCATACAAGATATTTCCTTTCAAGTATAGTTTCTGGATCACTTCCAACACCTCACATAGTTCTGATACATTTATCCTTTTTCCAGATCATTGTTCTCATGTATTTTCATATGATATCTGTGGAAGTTATGTTCGCTACACGCTCACAGACGTAAATAGTATGACCTTCAAACCCTGATCCACACTTAGTTTTACAGTACACTAGTCCTGCTCAACTGGACTTTAACATTCATCTTATGCATACCCTGAGTTCTCCTTAATGCTATGAATACATACACTTAATATGATATACTTTTACTTTTATCCTCTTCGCCACTGATCGGCTTGTTAGCCGCTTGGGCGATCGGTCACGTCTCTTTTCCTTTATATTCTTCACCAAAAGGTCGGCTCGCTAGCCGCCCGGGCGATCGGTCACGTCTCTGTCAAGCACTGTTGGCAAATACTGGGCATGCACCGGCTCCTGAATGTACCTGAACCCGCTCCAGTGTTGGTCAAGTCTTCTCTTGAAAGAGCTCACACTCGGTGCCGTCACAACACTCTCTGGTAGATTGTTCCAAGAGTTTACAACCCTCACTCCGAAAAAGTTTGCCCTCACGGCTTTCTGGACTTGCGGCTTCTTCAATCTTGAGCTGTGACCCCTTGTGGGGCGAGCGTCCGCCAGCTCCAAGTAAGGACACTCAACTGAGTAGTGCCCCCTGAGATGCTTATAAACCTCAACTAGGTCCCCCCTTGCCCGTCTGTAGTATAAGCTAGGCAAGTTCAGGCGCTCCAATCTCTCAGGGTAGCTGAGGTGCCGAAGTGCAGGCACCAGTTTGGTGGCCCTCCTTTGAACATTTTCAACCAACTGACAGTCCCTAGCATATCTCGGGGACCAGATGGGGTGACAGTACTCCAGATGGGGAAGCACTTCACTCCTGAAGATCGTCACGAGGGACGGACCGTCTAGATATCTGAACGACCTTCTTATAAGACCCAATAATTTATTTGCCTGATTTACCTTCTTCTCACAATGGCCCGAGAACTTCAGCTCATTGTCAACATACACACCTAGGTCCTTCTCACACACAGTCTCAACTAGTACATTTTCTTCATCCCGTTGGGACATATGGTACGCCTCCTTACCGTTGGTACGCCCCAGGTGCATCCTCTTACACTTCGTGACATTGAATCTCAGCAGCCATTCCTTCGACCATTCTGGAGCCCACAGAGGTCCTTCTGCAGCTCTTCACAGTCCGCTTGGTTCTTAATTTCCCGAAATAACTTGCCATCATCGGCAAACATTTGTATGGAGGAGTGTACAACGTCAGGCATATCATTTATGAAACAAACAAACAACAGCGGGCCCAATACACTACCCTGCGGTACCCCACTTGTTACAGGTACAGATGACGATTTCGTGCCATTAATCACCACACATTGCTTGAGGTCATGTAGAAAGTCTTCTATCCACGCTAGGACATTTCCCCGAATTCCGTACCCTTCCAGTTTGATTTTCAGCCTTTCGTGGGGTACACTGTCGAAAGCCTTGGCAAAATCTAGGTAAATATTGTCGATATTACCACCCCGTTCTAGAATATGGGTCCAAATATCCAATACCTTGAGCAATTGTGTCAAGCAAGAGCGCCCCGGCATAAAACCGTGTTGGCAATCTTTTACAAGGTTGTTTCGTAGTAGATGTTCCATCGCTGCATCTCTGATAATACTCTCAAGTACTTTACATATTATGCTGGTCAGGCTCACCGGTCTATAGTTGTTCGTGGAGTGACTATCGCCCTTCTTGAAGATAGGACTCACATAAGCCACTTTCCATTCACTGGGGACCATTTGTTCATCCAAGCATTTACAAAACAGAATCTTCAGGGGCAATGAAAGGTGAGGTTGAGAAGGAATTAGACAGACTTGTGAGTGAGGGAATTATTGTGAAAACCGCCAAGAGCAATTGGGCTGCTCCAATAGTAATTGTACCTAAAGCTGATAAATCTGTTAGACTATGTGGTGATTATAAAGTTACCATTAATCAAGCTGTTGAGGATGAGCAATATCCCTTACCCACATCTCAAGATTTGTTTGCTGCACTAACAGGTGGAACCATTTTCACTAAGTTAGACTTGTCCCAAGCATATGCTCAGGTCTCTGTTGATGCTGAAAGTCAACGGTACCTTACCATCAACACTCATAAAGGATTGTATAAGTTCAAAAGGTTGCCTTATGGTGTTAAAAGTGCACCAAAGTTGTTTCAGTGCATCATGGACAAAATTCTTGTGGGTCTTCCCAATGTGTTATGTTTTCAGGATCATGTCCTTATTGTCGACAGTGACATCCAAAATTATGTCAAAACCCTAGCCACAGTATTCGAAAGATTGTTGGCACACAATGTCAGGCTCAACAAGAGCAAATGTTCATTCCTAGCTAAAGAAGTAACTTATCTTGGCTACAAAGTGAATGCAGAAGGGCTGAGACCTGTAGAAGATAAAGTAGGAGCCATAGTAAATTTACCTGCTCCAAAAATGTCAGTGAATTGAAAGCTTTCCTAGGTATGATACAGTATTATTCACGGTTCTTGAGTGGACTTTCATCAGTTTTAGCCCCTCTGCATGAACTATTAAAGAAAGGGATACCATGGAAATGGAACAGTGCAACTCAGAAGTCATTTGAAGATTGTAAAGCTGCTCTGTCTAGTACTGATGTTTTGGTCCACTGTGATACCGGTAGAACACTAAAGCTTGCTTGTGATGCATCGGGCTATGGATTAGGTGCTGTCATAAGTCACATAATGGATAACGGTGAAGAAAGACCCATTGCATATGCCTCGAGAACTCTTACCCAAAGCGAGAAAAATTATGCACAAATAGAGAAAGAGGTTTTGTCTATCATATTTGGAGTAAAGAAATTTCACCAGTATCTATATGGGAGGAATTTTGTTTTAATAACTGATCACAAGCCTCTCTTGGCAATTTTGGGTCATAAATCACCTGTTCCTACACTTGCTGCAGCAAGAATGCAGAGATGGGCTTTGATATTGTCGGCATATGACTATGAGATACAGTACAGACGTTCAGATGATCATTCCAATGCAGATGCTTTGTCAAGGTTGCCATGTAGTGGATCAAATGATGGAGTAGAGCCTAAGGTTTATGCTGTAACCATGATAGCAGAAGATTTTCCAGTCACCTCTGGAATGATTGCTCATGAAACTAGGAAAGATGTGGTATTAGGAAGAGTCCTGGAGTATACACGAAATGGATGGCCAGAGATTTGTCCATCCTTAGACTTTCAACCGTATCATTTAAGGAGATGTCAATTATCAGTAGAACAGGGATGTGTGTTGTGGGGTATGAGAGTGTTAATTCCACAGTGTTTTAGAGGGAAAATTTTGAATGAACTGCATTTTGAACATCCAGGTATATGTGCTATGAAAGCACTGGCCAGAAGTTTTGTGTGGTGGCCTAAACTGGATGGTGAAATAGAAATGATGGTACGTGAGTGCTCTGTTTGTCAGAATGTTAGGAGTATGCCACCCAGCACACCTTTGAAAACCTGGAAATGGCTACCCGTCCCTTCCAAAGAGTACACATTGACTTCTGTGATAAGGGAACAGACAAATTCCTTGTATTAATTGATAGTCATTCAAAGTGGATTGATGTTCAGCACATGTACAGTACTAATGCTGGTAGCACCATTGATGAATTAAGATTAATATTTGCCGAACATGGAATACCAGAAGAGGTAGTTTCTGACAATGGTCCTCCATTCCAATCATCAGAGTTTAAAAACTTCATGAGATTCAACGGGGTAAAGCATGTGCTGACCCCACCCTATCATCCTGCCTCTAATGGTGCAGCTGAGAGATCAGTTAGAATTGTAAAGGAAGCACTTTCCAAGCAGGTAATTCAAGGAACTGTAGGAAAATCAATGAAACACAGACTAGCAAATTTCTTACTCAGATACAGAACCACGCCACATAGTGTGACAGGATGTACTCCTGCAGAGTTAATGGTGAAGAGACAGTTGAGAACAAGATTAAGTTTAGTTAAGCCAAGTCTGTTTGAAGTTGTAGAGAGGAAACAAGCTCAACAAAAAATGTATCATGATAAGAGTTCCAGTGAAAGAGTGTTCAAGGTAAATGATAGGGTGAGAGTTAGGAATATGGCTAAAGGTTATGGTACTGTACATGCAAAGTGGATAACTGGTGTCATTGACAAGGTATGTGGATCTAGGACATATTTAATGAAATGTGGTAACTCTTTGAGATATGTTCATGTGGATCACATCATTCAGGCACATGACGAGATGAATGTAGCACCAGGACATGATGATAAACTTGACACAGTTTCAGATGATCATCATCATGATGATGTCAAAGATGATGTTTCCCAGCATCCACTCACTGTGTCAACTGATTGTAGTGATGATATGTCTGTCACTGATAATGCACAGAGTGCAAGTGAAACCCCTGTAAAACTTGATGGAGGGAATAGTCCTAGAAGATCAAACAGAGTTAGGAGACCTGTAATTAAATTAGACCTCTAATTATCTGAATTGTGAACAGGCCTTTCAAAACTGTTTAGTTAGGAAGTTATATTTGTTGTGTTCTATTCTCTTCTTCCCTGCCATATGTAATTCTGTAAGTTTTGTTTATTTAGGATTTGTAGCAGCCATGCTCTCTTTTGAAAGGGAGAAATAGTGTTATATATATGTATGTTTATATGCTGCCTTTATTGAATATATATATATATATATATATATATATATATATATATATATATATATATATATATATATATATATATATATATATATATATATATATATGTATGTTTATATGCTGCCTTTATTGAATATATATATTATATATTATGTTACTTCTTACCAAAGTCAGAAAGTGTTTAGACTTGTGTAAACACGAAATGTGTTTGGCCCGTTGTAACCAGGAACAGAGAATAAACGCCCAGCCAGACCGACCATGTGCTTGTCATTCTACCATTAAATAACACAAGATACTACAGATAGTATCAAGTAATAGGGAAGAAATATCGGTAGATACTGTAGGTAAATAATAAGACACAATATACAAATACAATAGTTATTTAGACATTAAAATGGAGGTAGGAGAAAGAATATATGTACCAACAGATGAAACCTGGTACTATGCCCTCAGGCTCAACATACTCGCAATACTACTGGGTGGACATACTCAATAACACAGAAACTCTTAAAGTAACTTAGCACCATTAAGACCAGGGGCAACTGCCACTAGAACACTCAATCGTCAGGAGTGATACTCAAGCAACCGCCATGGGGTCCCGCCACCATGGGGTACTTTCCAACGAACTCTGAAGATCCCAGTGGAATAACCCCACCACACAAATAGCCCTACTGAGCTAGGTACTCATCCACCAATGATGGGGCTGGTAGTTGTGTGTGGCTTGGTGATCCGGGGTCACCTCGCGGGCCGAGCGTTAGGGTCAGACGAGCCAGCTATGGGGGCCATAGGAAGTCTGAAGTTTCTGACTGTCGGGTCTCACGAAGATAACTGATCCTACTGGACCTCGGACATCTCTCCAGACTAGTGGATACAACATCCACGCTACAGACATGGCCTAGGCTGAGTTAGGGACCTGTATGGGTGAAGGTGCGAGCACTTACTAACTGTGACAACGACATCACGTTTCAGGGGACGTTAAAGACGTAAACATTACTTCACTCAAAGCATATCAACTACGTTACTGTAACACTTGCACAATCAGCTATTAATTGGGTCAAATCACTTAAAGAAGGGCGAATTACAACACAGAGTGCAATGACCTACCTGTATGGGTGAAGGGGCGAGCACTTACTAATGGTCGAAATGCCCGCGGCACCCTCACTCAAAATAGGTCAGGGATTCCACCTACTTATATTTCGATGAATTACTTTACTGTACACTCTGACATTGAAACTGAGACTATGAACTCAGTTTCATTCCCTACTATTATCTTCACTAACAATGCTCTGACTGAGCTATCAAAAGCAAAAATTAAATTGATTACAAAGGGTTGGATGGCAACAGGTCCCAACATACAGTGCCTTGCTAAGAAAACCGCTGATTATATTCAAAGTTCCCTTCAGACAAAGACGGCCTCTCAATGACATCATCAAGGAAACAGAGAAAACGGAGGATGTTTCCACTGGGGGACTCAGAAAGTTTTGTGGACGTTTGAGCGTAATATGAATCCTTAGGGTTTTCAGGTTAGCCGTCATCACGATCATGACAGCAAAGCCAACCTCCGGAAGGAGGACCTCAAAAGAATAACTCAGGAAGCCATAGCCACCGAGACACCGGCTGATGCAGCATCATACTTCACAGATGGCTCGGTGGACCCAAAACATCAAAGATCCGGAGCAGCCTTCTACACCCAAGGTCAGACCCTCCTATGGAGACTTTCTAATGACTGCTCCACCATGCAAACAGAGTTGGTAGCAATCTCAAAGGCCCTACAACACGCTGCAACACAACGCAACAAGTCCATCCAGTGCCGGATTTAGACCTGTGGAGGCCCATGGGCAGCCTCTTTGTGGAGGCCCCCCCTCATTATAACTACCCAAGAGGGTGGGGTGGCGAGTGAAGCGAGCCTAAACATCTGGAAGTTCCGGAGGGCGCTGTAAGCCCCCCGGGAAAATTTTGAAATTTGAACACTTCTTTGGAGAATTTTGAAGCCATATATATTGTGGAAATTAGAACATTGAGAACTTTTTAATTTACTGTATATTTATTGATAGTGCACAAATTCCCAACACACACACACACACACTCACACAAAAGTGAGACATGACTGGAGTCATTCATGTGGTTTCAAGTCGACCAGCCCTGATATAGCTACTACCGCACATGTGGAGGCCCCAGATTGTGGAGGCTCCTGGGCAGCTGCGCACTTTGCCCACTCCTGAATCCGGCCCTGAGTCCATCATAATTCACACGGACTCAAAAACTGCCATGCAGGCACTGCTCAAAAACGGCCGAACAGGCGCTGCAATACAGTCAACCAAGAGACAACGTCCACATCATAACCTCGATCCTCGCACGGCTACAGGACTTCCAAAGACAAATTCGCCCAGTCGTCTTACACTGGATTCCCAGTCATGTAGGGATCGGGGGAAATGACATGGCAGACGAAGCAGCCAAGGCAGCCACACGTTCTAGAAGCGTACACATTCAAGTTCCAGCAAGCGTGCAACAGATCAAGAACCACATCAGAAGGACAAGCAAGCTCCTCATCCAAAAGAGCTTCCTTCACGCATTCGACGCTGGTTCCCAATCAGCCAAATGGTACCTGGCGACTACAAAAGGGAAACCACCTTTCACAGACAAGAAAACACCAAGACAAACCCAAGTTAGCTTTCATTGACTACGACTAGGGCACAAGTGCACCTGGCAGACGATCGGAAATGTCGCCAGGGAATGCACCTACTATTAGGAGCCAGCGGCCAACCCACTGGAACACTATCTCCTCAACTGCGAAGTCACACAAAATCTCCGAAACAGAATTCGAAACTTCCAAGAAGAACACACAACACCAGCGGGCACTCTAACCCGAAAGGCCCAAACAAACCACATTCACCACCTTCTCCGGGTCATCACACGATACCTACCACCCAGATAACTTAGGAAGTATCCTCCCCCAGCAAGTGCGATCCCCAGTTCGGAGGGCGCGCCACTCCGAAACTGACCACGTCCAAGAGTGGGGGTTGGTGTTAAGCCTGTAGGGTTTTGTGATGATGTCTCGCACTCAGGATGGGTTGGAGAAAGGAAACTCACAATGCGCTCTCTGTATATATATCACTGGTCAACATAAAAAAAAATTCTCATGGTTCTGGATCAAAACAGTCTGATTCTAGTGTAATTGTATGTGCTGAACTCAATTATGACATTCGTATAGCTGTATCAGGCTCAGTTTTCCAGAACCAGCATATCTATATATTTAGTGTACCATGCTATTCATACAGTAATTTATATGCTCATTGGCTCCACTTATGCAATTATTTTGTCCTGATTTGTGCTTTTTTGTTTGTTTCAGTTTGCTGATTCATGATATTGCATATCTACACCTGCATGATTTGTAATTACTCTGAAATTAACAAAACATGGAACGTCGCAAGTGTGTGAACGGTGCTGACAGTTTTTGCTACATATGTGGTGCCTTTGTAACGGGCCGAGTTTCCTCTTTTTAATAATTTACCATCCAGTTATTCTTTTCAATGAGTATCCTGTTTTATATACTTATACTCCTTCAGTTCTTTACACACATACTTATACTTATATATTCTTGCATACCTGTATATTCTTATATAAGTAACTCTTATGCTTCTCTGCTTATGTTTTCCAAGTCAATGTTCTTTCTTTTCATTTCCTGTCATATATTATGATCTCTTCCATATAGTTGGTTCTAGTTATATTCTAAACCATGGATTAACCTGGGAAACCATGTCTTTGTTATTACCACACTTATTATACTTACAACGGTAGCCTGCCACCACCCAGGATTTTCTAGAATATAACATCTCTTAGTTAACTGTTAGGTAGCGAGCTTCTAGGCACGTGAGTTAGTTATTTTCTGAGAACCAATGTGGGAAAGGATAGAGTGGTGATACTCGTAGACGTAGATTACTAATTCAATATTTATTAACACAGTGATTGGATAAGATGCATCTTAGATTCACTCAGACAAAACAGAACTGCAATTTGTTTCTTAAGTCATCAAACACTTCAAGAACTTATTACCTCATTAAATACCTCCAAATACTTATCACTTCAATCGACAATTGTGGTATTGTCACTCTGCCAAATGATATTCAGTACTGGGTATACACCAGATATCACTGGACCCTCAGGTCTTACCTTACCAAGTAGCAAATTAACTCTTCACTTCTTGGTTATATCATTATACTCTCAGATTATCATTTCATGGTCACTACCAATGAATACATAGCATACTGGACAACTCCACAATTATCTCAACATACAATACCTCCTGTTAATTCACAAGGAACAACATGGCACTTTTAACTCTCATTCAGTGGTTCAATATTTAACCTGGGACACTATATTTCTGCTAGTTATCCCCCAAACAAGATACCATAATACTTAGGCCTATGTAACTGTGAGGAGTGCCCCAGGGTAACGCTGGTCTCTACAACAAATGAAGATCGCTGTTAGGGGTCGGTTGTAGACCGACACACGCTCAGGGAGTGGGCGCCTGATTTGCAGGAAACGGACTTCCCAGTTCAGTCCTGTCGAATTACGGCATCGTCCAACCCGGTTACCGCCCCACGTTAGCCGATGAGTATTCAGCTCAACACTCTGGAGAGACGTTGAGGAAGTCACGAATGCGTAAAGGTCTAACTTCAACTATACAAAACATACGCCTGGCAACGGTTCAGACAATATCTAAATCTCTACGTTACTCGACTTAATTGGCACAGAATTCACTATGTTAACACATGAGCACTGATATTCACCAAAATTTACTAAGTTAAACTGAATTAATAGGCGGCGGGAACACACGTTAACATACCTGGAGAGACGTTGAGGAAGTCACGAATGCGTGATTCTCCCTCGTGTAGAGGTATATATGTGCACCTGCTGGGCAGCTTGGGCCTCCATATTCATACCAGAAGGGTCGATCTTACCAACAACATAACTTCTCTATCATTTTGGATCACTGTAGACTTAGTTATGAACTCCGGTGTTCTTGATCAGGGTAATTTCCTATGTCTATTCATATAATCTAATCAGAGGTTGAGCTTGCCAGGAAAAGGTGGAATATACACGTCGATAACATTAATTCTGCAAGCTTAGGTCTGAGGCGAACAAGGGGCTATTCACGGGGAGGCGCTAGATCTTGGAGATTATACCAGTTGACAGAATAGTTCAGGAGATTAATGACTTTCTCAAATAGACAACTGACACTAATTAAACTATAAACATCAGATTCTCTGATGTCGGGGCGACAAAATGATATAACTTCAGGCGCGATCAGAAACTCATGGATACCCCCACGGACGACATAAAATACGCCACTCTAGCTGGCAAACTCGACACTCACTTACTTGACACGTTCTACTAACGATAAGGACAGTTGAAGCATTCTACCCCACTCACAATGGATCTTGAATGTTCCAACTGTAAACAGACATATCTAAGTTGACTCAAAACAAGGGTGTTCTCTCTCACACTCAAATTCATTTTATAGAGAGGTTGGTTTCAGTAAGTCAGAGAAAATGGGATAACGGAGGACTGAGGTGTCTTGAAGTGATGAGAAAACGGACTCCTCAGATGGAGGACTCAAACGACAGCCGAGTTACATGTTTTGTGGGCTATTGAGCGTAATATGAATCATTTGATTTTGGCGCTAACTGACGTGTAAGACCGTGGTCATTACACCTTCACTCCTGGTAGCCTCAAGAAACCAATCACAAAAGCTGTTCGACTGAACTACAAAAGTTACTTCAAATGTCATTTGGGTGACCAAGACAAGAAATGGGCACCTCATGTAGCCTGTAAGTCTTGTGTTAACCACCTGAGCGAGTGGATGTGTGGTAAACGAAGTTCAGGAATGCCGTTTGCTGTACCAATGATATGGCGTGAACCTAAAGACCACAGTAGTGACTGCTACTTCTGTCTCACAAATATTAAGGGAATAAAAATCAAGACACGAGGCAAGGTACAGTACCCCAATATTGCTTCTGCAATCCGACCAGTACCGCACAGTGCTGAACTTCCAGTCCCAAATCCACCGACTGAACAAGAATTGAGTGATTCCGATTCTACCTCTACCTCAATGGAAAACGACTACCAGGATGACTCTGAAAATACCAGGCCTAAACTATTTACTCAAGAAGCGCTTCATGATCTCATCAGGGACCTAAACTTGTCAAAAGAAAAGGCTGAAGTTTTGGGATCCAGACTAAAGCAGCGTAACCTGCTAGAAGATGGAGTGCATATCACTACAGCGCGTTACCGACATAGACAGCTGTCTGCATTTTTCAAGATGGCAACAACCTTTGTTATTGCGAGGATGCAGTATCTCTCATGCAACAACTCTGCAAGTCTGAAACATACAAGACAGAGGATTGGAGGCTGTTTATAGACTCAGGAAAAGACTCTCTGAAAGCTGTTCTTTTACACAATGGCAATCGGCTTCCATCTGTCCCAATAGCACACGCAACAAAAATGACTGAGAGCTATGAAACAATGAAAATTCTGTTGGCCGCTATAGAGTATGAGAAACACCAGTGGAAGATATGTGGCGATCTCAAAGTCATCAGTTTACTACTGGGCCTTCAGAGTGGCTACACAAAGCACATGTGCTTTTTGTGCTTGTGGAACAGCAGAGCTGATGCAGAGCACTATGTGAGAAAGGATTGGCCGACAAGACCAAGAGATTCGCCTGGAAGGTTTAACTGTGCTCACAATCCGCTTGTAGATCCAGAAAAGATATTTTTGCCTCCACTGCATCTAAAGCTCGGTTTGGCTAAAAATTTCATCAAAGCTATGGATCAATTCGGTGCTGGGACTCTATACTTATCTCAGAAACTAGGTGGTGTGGTTTCCGAAACCAAGTTGAAAGCAGGTGTCTTGAATGGACCACAAATTCGTATACTAGTTAATGATAGCGAATTCACCAAAACATTGAACCCACTGGAGAAAAAAGCATGGGAATCATTTGTCAATGTGTCAAAGAATTTTCTTGGAAACTATCGTGCTGACAACTACAAAGAAATCGTAACAACCATGCTTCAGAATTATCATGCATTGGGAGCAAGGATGTCCTTGAAATTGCATTTTTTCCACTCTCATATTTAATTTTTCCCAGGTAATCTTGGAGACGTTAGTGATGAACACGGCGAAAGATTTCATCAAGATATCGCCATAATGGAGAGCAGATATCAGGGACAATTCAGTCCTAACATGATGGGCGACTATTGCTGGACACTGCAACGAGAAGAGAGCAAGCTGTACAAGAGAAAGAGTAAAGTTCAGAAGCACTTTTAGAACTTCATATTTTGTCATTATAAAGGATTTGAACTTATGTTTTTTGGTACAATTTTTTATGAGCTTGTAGTGGACGTCTCCTCTACAACTACCTACAACTGCGTAGCCACAGCCACCACCTGCTACCGCATTCCGACGTGCCGTCTCCTAGCAACCAAGCGAGAGCTGACGCCAGATGGTACGGTTGCTTAGCAACGAAACTAGTCACCGGCAACTTTCTGGGTTCTCCCAACATGATTCATAGAGGACTGGCGGCTGCTGCTGGGTATATAAGCTCTGTCTCTCCATTGAGATTCATTCTGCCCATCTTCCTGAACAAGCAACACCTCCTCCAGCAAGCTCCACGCTGTTAGCATTCATTCAATCAGGAGGCCAGCAACAAGCAACATCTTCTCTAACGAAGCTCCTGCACATCTACCTCCTTCAACACGCTACTCACCGAACGTCTTCTACTGAGCAGCTCCCCACCACACGGCACCTCCAGCACCAGACTGTCTATCATATAACTTATATTATATAAGAAAACCACATTCGAGTTTCCTTCCATCCTGAGTGCTAGACAACATAAATATCTCGATACCCCTACAATGGTGACTCCCGGAGATAAGCACTCACACAGGATGGAGGACGGACGGATCTCTCTGCCGACTTTCAACCACAACGTCGAGGACTGGCTAGACCATGTGGAAGCAGCCCTCGCCGGCTCACGAGTGACAGACGGGCAAAAGTATTGCGCCCTGCTCTGTGCCTTACCCACGGAAGTGGCCACGTGGGTCTCACAAACCATTTCCAACCCTCCAGATCACAACAAATTTGCTACCCTGCGGGCTGCCTTGAAGACGTGTTATCAACAGACCAGTCCCAATCTCCTGCAAGATCTATCCTCTACCTCCCTCGGGAACTCAACCCCGGGACGTCTCTGGGAGATGTGTCGGCTGAACTCCCGTCACACAGACAGACTCCCCGACTCTATCCTGCGCCAGCTTCACGCACAAAAGCTACCCACAGAAGTACGCAACATCCTGTCCGCAGTAGATTACTCTACGACACCGGAACTATATGCAACCGCGGCAGATAGAATTTTTAACGAGTGCGCTGCTGCACCCCTTGCCGCCACGGTCACACCAGTACCTACCATCGAACTTGTAAGCCGGGTCAACACCCCTCAGCCGAGCAATACCTCACAAGACATCAAGGACCTGTTGCAAATTTTGAACCGCAGGATGGACACCATTGAGCAGTTCTGCTCCTCCATACCCGCTGCTGCGCCGGTTCCTGACTCACACACTACGCCCTACAAGTTCCGACACACAGCAGCCAACCCCCAGCACAACAAATTTACCCTCTGCTGGTATCACCAGACTTTCGGCCGCAATGCTCGAAACTGTGAGCCCAATTGCACCTATTCGGGAAACGGCAACACCGGAGGCTGGTAGACGCCTCAGCCTCCGTCCCTCCAGGCGTCTCATTACTGCGCGTCACCGACCGCACCTCCGGCAAGAAGCACCTACATCTTCACCTGCATCGACCGTTTCACCAGGTGGACAGAAGCAATTCCCATGCCCAACGCTACAGCAGAGACTACTGTCCGCGCCTTCATGTCCGGTTGGGTTTCCCGTTTTGCCCCCCCCCCCGCAACCGTAATCACTGACCTAGGAGTACAGTTTGAGTCACAACTCTGGCAGCACCTCCTACAGTTCCTCGGCACGTCTAGACAACGCACTACAGCATACCACCCTCAAGCCAACGGCATGGTAGAGCGTTTTCACCGGCAGCTGAAGGACGCACTCAAGGCACAGCACGACCCTTACAGCTGGACTGATGCGCTTCCCTTAGTGCTCCTCGGCATCCGTGCGTCACACAAGGAGGATATGGACTGTAGCCCAGCAGATCTGACACTAGGCGAGCCCCTTCGGCTACCCGGGGATTTCTCACTCCCTCCTGATCCCAACCAAACCACTCCAGCCGTTCGTCACGACTTACTCCAAAAGCTACGACAAGCAGTTTCTGCATTCAGAGCTACTGCTCCACGCCAGCCTACTCGGCGCCCTGAACACATCCCTCCTGCACTACTCACAGCCGAGTATGTTTTCGTCAGGCATGATGCTCACCGCAACCCATTACAACGCCCCTCCGATGGACCCTTCCAGGTGGTTACCCGTTCAGCAAAGTTCCTGACAATTATCCGGAATGGCAGACATGATACCGTCAGCATAGACCGAGTCAAACCGGCCGCCTTACCCGTCGGGCCCCCAGCCCAGCAGCACCATCAACAAACTACGCCTGCACCAGTCCACCCGCAGTTACCACCGGCAGCAACACCACGCCCACGACATTTCTGGGCACCCTCTTTTCACCCTCATGTACAACCTGCTCCTGTAATAGAACCTGAACCTGTAATAAACCTCCCTTCTATCATAGAACCTGCTCCTGTCATAGACCCTCCTCCTGTCATAGAACCTGAACCTGTAATAAACCTCCCTTCTATCATAGAACCTGCTCCTGCCATGGACCCTCCTCCTGACGCAGCCCCTGCAGCAGCAGGAGCGCAACAACCATTGCTTGTACAACCTCCTCTAATCCCAAACCCTCTTTCTCCTCCTAATTCTCCCACAGGTTTTGTGTCACTGGACGGAGTTGTTACACGTAGCGGTCGAGTCGTACATACACCTGCCCGGTATGTGTTATGTGTGGGACACAACCCGGACAACATCCAGCCTCCCGCCGCGCCGGGAGGGGAGGGGGAGTATTGTAGTGGACGTCTCCCCTATAACTGCCTACAACTGCGTAGCCACAGCCACCACCTGCTACCGCATTCCGACGTGCCGTCTCCTAGCAACCAAGCGAGAGCTGACGCCAGATGGTAAGGTTGCTTAGCAACGAAACTAGTCACCGGCAACTTTCTGGGTTTTCCCAACATGATTCATAGAGGACTGGCGGCTGCTGCTGGGTATATAAGATCTGTCTCTCCATTGAGATTCATTCTGCCCATCTTCCTGAACAAGCAACACCTCCTCCAGCAAGCTCCACGCTGTTAGCATTCAATCAATCAGGAGGCCAGCAACAAGCAACATCTTCTCTAACGAAGCTCCTGCACATCTACCTCCTTCAACACGCTACTCACCGAACGTCTTCTACTGAGCAGCTCCCCACCACACGGCACCTCCAGCACCAGACTGTCTATCATATAACTTATATTATATAAGAAAACCACATTAGAGTTTCCTTCCATCCTGAGTGCTAGACAACATTAATATCTCGATACCCCTACAAGCTTATCTGTGATAGGTTTAAAATTGTATCTTGCATGACGCGATAATGTTACTATATTTACTATTTTTTTTATTCTTTAAGAAAGTAGGTCTGATGGTAGAATGAAACATCCAATTAATATTCTATAATATGAAATTAGTCATGAAAGCACAGTCACATGAGATAATCTCATCTTTTGCACGACACGTGATGGAATATTAAATATTTGTACGTATTGATTTTTTTATAAAACCTGGTCTGATAGAACAAAACAAATATCAGATTCGAATTCAGCAATATGAAATTAGTTGTGTGAGCATGATCTCATATGTGAACCATTTTGGCTGTTGACCAGTGTATTGTATTGGATGTACAGTGCAGCTTGGTGCTGGGAAGCTGCTGATTAGCTAGAAGTGTGGAGTAGAGAGAGCTGGTTGGTGAGGAGCTTGCTCAGAGGAGGTGTTGCGTGCTGCATGGCTGTAGGTAGAAGAAGGGAGTTCACAGCGTTGTTGAGAGCTTATATAGCAGAGGTAGGCGTGGCTTGATAGCTGATCTCGCTTTGTCAGATGTCGCTAGTAGCCGACCTTAGACCACGAGGCATTAGCTGGGGAACCCGAAAAGGGATCGGCTAGTCAACGACAAATGGCAGTTGTAGTTGTAGGGGAAATTTCCACTACAATACTTCCCCTCCCCTCTGGGTGATGCAGGAGACTTGTTGTCTGCAGGGTTGTATCACACATGTGAGACATAACGGGCAGGAGTGTGGGTGAGCCAGCCGCTACGGGAGACGACTCTGTCTAGAGACACGAGATCTGTGGGAGAAGCAGAGGGAGAAAGAGGGTTGTGGATAAGAGAAGGTTGTACTGGCATGGAATATGGTGCTTCTCTCACGGCAGGTACACAGTCCTCAGTGGCGCCGGGTGGGATGTCTGGGTCCACATCAGGAGCAATAGGTACCTGAGGATGAAAAGAAGTTACCCAGAACTGTTGTGGGCGAGGTGGTGTTGTAAGCGGCACTGGTGGGCAGACTGGCGGAGGAGGTGCGGGATGAATGTGTTCAGGGCGGTGGGAAGGCTGGCGTAGTGTTTGTAGTAGGTCGTGACGGGCAGCAGGAGTGAAGTGGTCAAGGTCAGAAGTAAGGCGTGTGATGTGCTGCTTGATAGTGGCGGAGGTTATGGCGCCTACCCGTCTCCGTCGATGTCGCTTCGCCGTATGGTTGCAGGGAGCCTCACAGCGTCTAGCGTTAGCACCAAAACGTTGATGGTACCAACAGGGGGTAGATACACTGTGCTGGGGGCTGGGGGCGGCGTCTGAGGCAGGACGGGTGTGTTGGGGTTGGTAGGACGTAGTGCATGGGGCAGGAAGAGGGGCAGCTGCATGCTTGGAGGAGCAGAACTGCTCTAGGGTGTCTAACCTGCAGTGTAGGGACAGTAGCAGGTCCCGCACATCTTGTGAGGTGTTGGTCGTCTGGGGAGCGCTGACCAGGTTGACGAGATCAGAGGAAAGTGAAAGTGTGTCCGCTGAGTTGTGTGCCGAAGCATGGCGCACAGCAGTGCACTCGTTGAATATTTTGTCTGCTGAGGTTGCGTAGATTTCTGGTGTTGTAGAGTAATCTACTGCGGACAGGGTGATGCAAACTTGTGTGGGGAGCTTCTGTGCATAAAGCTGGCGCAGGACAGAGTCGGGAAATTTGTCTGTGCAGGAGTTGAGTTTCCGAGGGAGAGAGAGAGGATAGGTTTTGCAGGAGACTGTTGCGGGACCACTGGTAACGCATCTTCAGAGCATCCCATAGGGCAACGAATTTGTTGTCAGCTGGAGGGTTGGTGATGGTCTCTGAGACTTGCGTGGCGACTTCTGTGGGCAGGGAACAGACCAGGGCGACATACTTATGTTTGCCTGTAGCTGTAGAGCCGATGAGAGCTGCCTCCGTGTGGATAAGCCAGTCTTCAATGTTGTGATTGAAGACTGGGAGAGTGATCAGTTTCTCCTCCATCCTGCGTGAGTGCGATTTTCTGGGTGTCACCAATTGTGGGGTTTCGTGATGTTGTCTCACACTCAGGATGGGTTGGAGAAAGGAAACTCACAATGCGCTCTCTGTATATATATTGTATTGGATGTACAGTGCAGCTTGGTGCTGGGAAGTTGGTGCATGGTTAGAAGCGTGGAGTAGAGAGAACTGGTTGGTGAGGAGCGTGCTCAGAGGAGGTGTTGCGTGCTGCATGGCTGTAGGTAGAAGAAGGGAGTTCACAGCGTGGTTGAGAGCTTATATAGCGGAGGTAGACGTGGCTTGATTGCTGACCTCGCTTTGTAAGGCGTCGCTAGTAGCCGACCTTAGACCACGAGGCATTGGCTGGGGAACCCGAAAAGGGATCGGCTAGTCAGTGACAAACGGCAGTTGTAGTTGTAGGGGAAATTTCCACTACAAGCCTTCACTGACCGAGGGTCCGCTCACACTTGCAAACCTGCAGTATCCTTTAACATCTGCAGGTAGGACAACCTCCATCCTAAATCCGGTTTGGCTGCTCCAAGTGCTCCAGCCGGAACCACCAAACGGGCCGCCTACAGGCAAAGACCCGTGTCGGACTACGGTCCGACAATCTCAACAACAACAACAGTCCTGGATTGTTTCAAGAAAATCCTCTGATTCTGAGTTACCCGTAAGTCAATCCAATCTATTTGGCTAAAGTTAAAGTCGCCTACTATACAGACTTTGCTATGTATGGAAGCTCTGCGCGTTTCATCCCAAATAAGTCGCTCATTAACTCTATCAAGATTAGGAGGTCTACAGTATGTATTACTCTTATGATTAATTTTTCCCTACCATCGATTAATTCTATCCAAATTGTTTCTGTATTCCGCTCAGTTTTTATTTCCTTATTTATTCCATACTTCAAATTATCCCTGACATAGATTGCTACTCCGCCTCCTTTCCTTATCTGCCTATCGGTATGGAATAATTTGTAACCTGCAATTTGGTATTCGACAGGTAACTCACGTGAGTCTAGGTTTATCCATGTTACAGTGAATGCTATTATCCTGTATATCGATTTGTTCGATACTGAGTTTGCCACCCCACGGCTTAATTAATTAAAAAAAAATGGTAATTCCAAATTTAACTTTGAACCTCTGCAGTTTTAATACCCTGAATCGCCATGGACGCCGTGATTCACGTTACTAAACTCGAATTAAAATAAATTTATAATTCTGCCAGGTTGTTCGCCTGTGCTGTTAAAAAACGAGGAGGAAAAAGATTGACTCGTGTTTACATGACTTCCACCAGGTCCTGGTCATGACGGTACAAAGTGTAAACAAAGATGTCGTTAAAGGCGTAAAGAAGTGAAAGCTTGTCTGTTATGACGTCTTTTTAAAAAAGTGTGTTTGATTTTCTTTGTGTACTAATTATTTTTTGTAGAAACAATAATTACTATAAATTTAGTCACAACCTAGCAACTTCATAAGTTGTAAACAAACAGTGTGAGCCAATCAGCTGGTAGTTCAGGATTTTCCTGTTGCACGAGCACAGTGAGACACATCGTGTACTGTGTCTCGTTCTCCTGCTTTCTTACCAACCATCATAGTCACTACCTTAAGGTAAGTATGGACAGTAAAGGTGCAAGAAGCTTAGTTTAGTATGATAGTTTGTACTTAGATTCTTTATGGTGATATGAAGTAGTTCATTCCATGTCCTTGGCTGGATCTTGACCATTGTACCATTTACAACAGCAAATATCGATGCCTAATAAGGTTTTATCCTATGTCCTATATAATTAATTGAACGTTTATTCATTAAGATTGTGAAAGAAGTTTACACTGTTCAGCATGTACATAGTCTAAGTCGAATCAGGCAAGGATAGACCAAGAAAGCTGTGAAGAGCTTATTTCCACAGGGGTCCTTATGTATGGTTAGGGTGACTAGTCACAGCAATAGATGTCTATCATAGGAAAATGAATTTGTAACAGTCACTACATAGTGCTTAGGTGACTTACACCTCATTTCCACAATTAATAGTTTTGCTTTTCTTTTTTGTTTGTTTTTGTTTTAATTGTTGGAGTCATTCAAAATACAGGTATATGGAGGCTATTGATTAATCATGCTGTGAATTGATTGGGTTAATTATTGAGGACTGACTCGCAGCTGATTTTACTTAGAAAATTATTATAAAAATGCCCCAATTTCTGTTTGTTGTAAAGTGGACACTGTCGTAGTTTGTGCAAATGTGTTTTAAAGTGGGTATTTCTAAATTAAACCTAACCTAACCTTAGTTGATATGAAAAACAAGCCACAGAAGCATTGTTAGAAGACTTCACCAACCTAACCAAACAAACCTACCTGACCTTACCTAACTTCCTTGCTGTGGGGCTTTGCCCCCTGGTCCCCTCAGTATATTAAACAGAAAAAATTTACTATGATATGGTGCAAATTTACGTTTTTTGTGGACGAGAGCAGTTGCCCGTACCGAACGGTTCATAAGCATAAACTGAGCATTGGCATTGATCCGGCCCGGGGGCGTAATGTTTTGAAATAAGTCAATATGATTGGCTGTTTACATCCTGGGATGAGACGTCACCGCCGAGAAGACAAAGTAGTGCACACCTAGCTGCCTAATTGTCTGTCAAATGAAGCATTTGCACAAGAAATTATTATCATATCACATAATTGTTAAACCTTGATTTTTTCTAACCTAACCTAACCTAACCTTACGTAAGTGTTAAACCTTGATTTTTTCTACCCTAACCTAACGTAAGTGTTAAACCTTGATTTTTCTTTTACCTGGTATAGTATATTATTCTCTTATTGATATTTCTCTTCTATATTATGTGTGTGTGCATACCATCATAAAATTAAGATTTTATTTTTACTACAATGTAGGTATTGTGTCGGTATTGTGTCGGAAAAAGTGGAGTTTGGGGGGTGGGCTCAGTCTCTATATCAATTAATCCCATATGTTCGGTTATTTCATTTACGCGTTTCTTGTTTTACGCGGTACAACACGGATTCAATTGACCGCGTAAATGAAGACCCAACTGTACAATGCCTCTCTGGGGTTTTATTACCATAAATATTGGCTTGGTTGTCTTTTGTATTAAATTTTGTAGGCTTCTCTTTTTTGTATGACCTGTGCAAATCTCTTTGGTATGGGTGGAGGAAACAGTTAGCACAGGGACGTTTTGAAATGCACCAAATTCAAGAGATATTGGTTGGATGTTACTAAGTAAGAAAATCGAAACTACAATGCACAGAACCTATTAGAACCTGATCTAACCTCACCTAACATACCTAACTTCCTAAGATGTGCATTGTCATTTTGATATTCTTAGTTACTATCATCCATATAACAGCTCTTGAGTAAATGAACCAGTTCAATTCAATATACTGTAAATCATAATAAATTCGCCCGATGAGATCGTCATTTGTTTCTTGACATGTAAACAAAGACTGTGGATGCTCCCTTATCGCAAATGATGTGAACCAAAACCTGGTCACCACTGGAGGTATGAAAACGGCATCATTATGGTAAATAATTTATTTCTTTGCCTACAAAGCACAAAAAGATGGGAAATTACTGCCATATGATCAGTGTTCGCTGAGGTTTTCTCCATTATTTCCCTTTATTTCATGCCGGCCCACTAATAAGTAATTTATCATCAAAGGATATGCTAAAAAGAAAAAAAATACAATTTTATTAAGCAATATCATCCAAACAACATCTAAAAAATTTAGTGCAATTCCTTAAAGTCCTTCTGGTGCTGATCATCTCCTTCACTTTTTTTTATCTTTTTTGTGCATAAGGTTTTTGAACCTCTTCTATGTAAAGAGGATTTAGGTTCATATACCGTAGTTGAATACATTTTCAATTTCTTTTGAGTATCGTTGGATTCTAAGTGAACTACATGTTCCTCTACAGTTCTTATTGTTCTTTCTCAAGGAGAAGTTAGTCATCTTGTTTTTCAATGGCATTGTTATGGTATCCTGTTCGGTATCATATTGCAAGGTATCTGTGCTTGTGGAGGATCAAAACCGTCTACAAGAGTTCACCCATGAACATGGACTAGTTGGGAGGACATGCAAGTGTTTAAAATGTGGCACAGAACTTCCAGTGAAAAATAATTATTTGTTTCAGTATAACTAAAGTCCATATTCATATATCCACAGAAGACTTAAAATTACACTATGCCACTTCAAGGAAAGTGCTTTTATTGCTACCAGATATCAAATAACTGTACAGTATAAATTCTTTCTGCTTTATATGCCTGGGGTCTTGGAGGCAGAGCCCACCGGTTAGAAGTTTAGGTAGGTTTGGGTTAAGTTGGTTTGGTCAGGTCCTGTGCATTGTCATCTCCATTTTCTTGTTTAGTATCATGCAAATAACATGTCCAGAATTTTTTTTTCAATTCCAGAAATTTATTATTTTTGGTACTAAATTCCCAGTATTTTGTTGACATGTAGTGTGAGTTGATAATTCGAGGTGTCTATGAATTATCACGTCTGCAATGTACCTCTTAGTTATGTGAATGGTTCCTTTCATTGATTTTTTTTTCTGTAGATAAAAACTAATGATTAGGATAGTTAAATTTTGTAATGTTAAATCATGTAATACAGTACAGTAAACCCTTGCTATTCGCGAGGGTTAGTTCCAAGGAATGGCGCAAATTGGCAAAACCGTGAATAGCAACTAATATACTGTATACCTTAACTGTGCATGTGAAACTTATGTCACCAATATTACTTACATTAGTATGTGGAAGTTTGATGAAGTGATGTACTGTACATAGGGACACATCTGGTTACTGAAGAATAGGGGGATCATCAGGATCACTGTTGGAAGAGGATGATGCTGTGGTGGTTGGTGGAGGGGCGGGTGGTGGGGAGGCACGTGGCCGGAAGACAGGTGGTGAGTGGCTGGGAGGAGGAGGGTGGAGCGGCGGCGGTAGCAGCTGAGTGAGGGAGGGAGATGAGTCAGCCCATAGCTTCTATCTTGAAAAACATTGTGATTGTTAGTTGTTTCTTCATGGCTTTGAGGTCTTTAAACATTTCCTAGTAGTGAAACAATACCTGGTTGATTTCTCAGACCATCTTAAGGCTCCATTTCATGGAAGGGTCGTGGTCAACAATGAAATCAGTTTCCACCTTCACATGTCGAAATAGTTCACCCAAATTATTCAGGCCCCAACCTTCTTGTTGCAATTCCATAATTTCTTTTTCATCTTCCTCAGCACTTTTTACCAACTCTTCCAAATCCTCTTTTGTCAGTTCCTCTCCATGCCCATCACTCAGCTCTTCCATGTCTTCAGCAGCCATGTCACAAATCCCTCACCACCCAATTGACGTGCACCACTTACAATGTCATTCACATCCTTTACTATGGATGGAAATCCCTGGAAGTTTTTCACACACTCAGGCCATAAGATTTGCCAAGAAGCATTCACTGTCTCTGGTTTGAGTTCATTGAATGCTTCACTGATGTTGGTAATGCATTCCACAACTCTGTAGTCCTTCCAACACTAGCTAACATCAAGGTCAGGGTCTGCGTCCATGGTACCTGTACTATGGATACGACCATGGTGGTGTTAGGGGGTAAGAACACCTCTACACCTGAATGGCTAAACTGTAAACTTTCTGGGTGGCCTGGTGCATTATCTGTCAATAATAGCACCTTGAATTCCATCTTCTTGAAAGCAAGGTACTTTTCCACTTCAGGGACAAAGCATTTATGGAACCAATCCAGGAATGCTTGCACAGTTACCCATGCCTTTTTGTTGGACTACCAAAAAAATGGCAAAATGATCTTGTTTTTACCCTTTAAAGCCCTAGGGTTTGCTGAGCGGTAAAGCAAGCCAGGCTTGATCATGTGGCCAGTTGCACTGCCACAGAAGATGAGCATCACTCTGTCCTTGGCTACCTTGAACCCAGGGGCACGCCTCTCCTGCTTGTTAATGTACGTTCTACCGGGTATCTTTTGCCAATGCAGGTTTACAGTAGTCCGGATTCATCAGCATTAAACACTTGCTCTGGTCTATAGCCTTTCTCTCCTATTATTTTCTTTAACTTGATGGGAAATGCCTCTGCGGCTGTGTGGTCAACTGATGCGGCCTCTCCAGTCAGCTTCACATTATGGAGAGATAATCTTTTCTTAAAATTCTTGAACCAACCTTTACTGGCAAAAAACAGTTGGTTCAGTAGCTGCACTGTCTCCTTCACCACCTGTTGACTCATAAAAATGGGCATGAAGACTCTGACTCCCGTATTATTAAACAACATATTCCCTTGAAGAGGGCCGTCGTGTTTCAACCCGAGTTTTAAACTAAATGAGTCCTGAGGGACACCACAGTACTGTACTTAATGGGGTGGTGTGGCGGTAAAATTAACTAATTCCAATAAAATTAATTTATAATATTGGAATTAGTTAATTTTACCGCCACACCACCCCATTAAGCACTGTTCTGCGGTGTCCCTCAGGACTCATTTAGTTTAAAATTTGAGTTGAAACACGACGGCCCTCTTCAAGGGAATATGTTGTTTAATAATACGTGCGTTAGCCTTCTCGTGAATCACGTTGCTGTCGATTGCAACACTTTTGTGGTGTTGGTCCTCAATCCAAATGTTCAGTGCTTTTTCTGTTTTCACTATGTTCTTGTCAAAAACAACCTGTGCCACTTTTGCACTTGCAGGAGCATTTATTAGAACAGAATCACAAATTGCTTGTTAATTTTTTCTTATATACCGCACTGTGGATTTGTTCACACCAAACAACTGACCAGCCGTGGCAGCACTCATCTCCTCCTTTATCTTGTCTAATAATTCAACTTTCTTTGTTAGGGTCATCACTGACTTCTGATTTTTACATTTCACTCCACTGGCATCACTAGCACTGACACTTGGCAGTCTTTTAGGGGCCCTTTTCACACAGATACACTGAAGTTTTGTGAGTACAACACGAGATGCTGCGTCAGAGGCAATGGTTGGGTGCGAACAGAGGGAGAGGAGACGCTGTGTGCGCTTGGGGTGTCTCATTGTGTTGCGGGAAAAGGCTCACAAGCTAACCGCCATACCCACCATCTGCTTACCGCAAATCGTTGAAATCACAAATCGTAAATCTGTGAATGGCAAGGGTCTGCTGTACTATATGAATAATTCATATATATACAACAATTATTGTTGTCAGAATTTGTCTTCAGTTGAAAGTTCACCACACTTTGGGAATCATGTCATGTTTTGATTACTGTATTCTGTCAATCAGTTCCAACTGTTTGACATTATGTCCAATGAGAAGAAAGTTGAAGATTTCTTATTTGACCACATTCCTCTGCACACCAAGGCTGTGAGATGAAAAATAATGGCATTTGGCGGGAGTAGAAGGAGCAGCGTCTGCTACCAGAACCTAGAAGAAATTGTAAAATTTATATCATGCAAAATTTATTGCTCATGCGCTTTTCATTTTTGTCATTAAACAAGAAACAATTTACGTTCTATGGTGAAATTTAATAACGTCGGTAGTTCAGCCATGCGACTACCGTAATATGGACTACCAGTACCTGTAACACTGTTTTTGTTTTATTAATGAATATTAAACACAATAGGAATATTATTAATGTTTAGGAAATGTGCAAATGACAGTGGCACCTTGTGATGCTCACAAGTAGGCACCAGCAGCAGAGTCCTTCTTTACAAGAAAAAAAGCACTGTACTATAGGTGATGATGCGGCATCTATCATCCCAGATAGTCAAGATCCCCGGGTTATGAACTACTGCAGTTCCGTTCCTGGGGACGTTCTTAAGTCAAAAATGTACGTAAGTCGAAACACATGCTATGTGCATACTGCACTTACAGAACAATGCTTAAAATTCCACTACAGTACTATATACCATAGCCTAAGTTCTTAATTTAAGAGAAAAGAAGAAATAGAATGGCAAAATACAGTGAATGAAAGTAAAAAAAATAAGTCATCAGGTAAAAAGAATACCCGTACTGTAAGTTTAAAGTTAAACCTTGTTGGTATCAGCAGATGTTGGTAAGTCAGACATTCGTAACCCGGGGACTACCTGTAGTTTAATACAGTTTGTACGTACTCGTATATACCCTGTACACTATTATATACAGGAGTGCTTTGATTTTCGTAGAATTGTTTTACAAAAATTCGCTAATGTGAAAATAATTTCCAGCCCTTCGGTATACGAATGAAGATCCCGCTTTCATGAAAAAAATAAAAGGTCGGTCTTTTGTTTTGGTGCATCAGGAAATGCTGAGTTGCTGACACAGACATCTGAGAGCATTCCTGTGGTGAACACAGTTACTTAACCTCATCCAGAGCTGACCCACCTCAGCTATCCTCCATCCCTGGTTGAGGTAGCTACTGCCATCAAACAGATGAAAACTAACAAAGCCTCAGAGCCTGATGGAATCCTAGGTGAGGTGTATAAAGCAGGAGGACCTCTGCTTACTAGCCATTTCCACTCTCTCCTGGAGAATGTATGGGAAAAGGAGGAAATCCCCCAAGCTCTTAAAGACGCCTCCATCGTCATTATTTATAAGAACAAGGGAGACCTGTCAGACTGTGGCAACTACCGTGGGATCTCGCTGCTCTCCATAGCTGCCAAGATTATCGCCCGAGTCCTCCTAAACAGACTTCTTCCTGAGGCAGAAAACTTTCTCCCAGAATCTCAATGTGGCTTCAGACCATCACGTGGCACCACTGACATGATCCTTGCTGCCTGCCAGATACAAGAAAAATGCAAAGAACAGCGTCGTGACCTGTACATGGCTTTCATCGACCTAACCAAGGCCTTCGACTCGGTCAACAGGGAAGCCCTTTGGTGGACCCTCAGCCATTTTGGCTGTCCACCAAAATTCATTGTCATTGTGAGGCAACTCCATGATGGCATGAATGGCAGTGTACTGCACCATGGCGCCCAGTCTGAGTTCTTCCCCATCCAAACTGGGGTTAAACAATGGTGTGTACTGGCACCAACTCTCTCTTCCATTTTATTGGCTGCCTACTCATGCCAGTGCCAATTTAGCTGGCGGGGTGGACACCGAGTACCAGATGAAGGGTCTTTTCAACATAAGACGACTCCAGACAAGAACAAAGGTGTCGGCAGGTTCCATTACTGAGCTTCAGTATGTAGACAACCTCACCCTTGTCGCTCACACTGAACACGACCCACAGGAGATCCTGAACACCTACACAGATGCATATGCACACTTTGACCTTGAGGTGAATGTACGTAAGACTCAGATTCTCTTTCAACCTGCCCCTGGTTCAGCCACACCTCCACCATCCATCCAGCTTAATGGTACTACCCTCTCTAATGTTACCTACTTTCAGTATCCACCTCTGCGGACTTCAATGAAGAGATTCAGCATCGGATCAAATGTGCATCTCAAGCCTTTGGCAGACTCTGAAACTGTGTCTTCAGCTGTAGGGAGGTGAAATTATCTACAAAGTTACATGTATATCGAGCAGTGGTCCTCCCCACCATGCTGTATGGCAGCGGGACATGGACACCTCAAGGCACATGAAAACTTTCACCAACGTAGTCTACGTTTCATCCTCTTGAGTTCGCTGGGAAGACAAGAGAACAAACGCCAGTATTCTTACTGACACCAACTTTAGAAGCATCGAAGCTACCATTATAATGGTAATTATCCATGAACAATTGCACGGGACTGGCCATGTTACCCGCATGGACGACAGTAGACTGCCAAAGCAGCTACTTTACAGTCACCTAACTAATAGTAAACATAACGCTGGCGGGCAACTGAAAAGGTATAAGGATAGTCTTAAAACAAACCTGAAAAAGTGCCAAATCGACCCCATCACATGAGAGACGATCACTCCACACCGTAACGCTTGGAGGATCACCGCACAAGAAGGTGTCAATAGTACTTTCTAGTTAGCCTGACTGCATAACGAGGCAGACAAACGCCAACGCCGGAAAGACGTTGTCGCCGCCCATCCCGCAGTAGATGTAGTCCCCATGTGTGCAACATATGTGATTGACCCTGCTGGTCCCATGTTGCCCTCTTTAGACACCTCAGAACTCACCAACCTAGGTGACATCCTTAATAAATTATATCGGATCATAGTTGGATGATCATCATACTCGATTCTTGAGTGACAGCAAAGTAGTAGTAGTACTGCAATGCAGGCTAGTGTGTGTGGCAATGTTTTTGTGCTTAATGGAAATTAAAAATTGTATGTTTTAATTGCATCTGATTTCTTTGCTTGTTGCATGTTGCCAGTTAGACTCATCACAGTAGCCACATCTCCTTAGCCCTTACTAGGCTGACCTGTGAGCTATGTTATGGTTATTTTTCATCCTGTAATTTTGGGAAGATATTTTTTGTTTATTTATTTATTTATTTATCTGTTTTTTTACTCTGTTAGATTCACAAAGAATCTTTCATACAGATTGTGCAAAAAATAAACAAATATATGGTTTAAAACATAAAGGGGAATAAACATTTCTGCAAGCGATCTATGTTTTGGTTATTTTTCAACTCGTAATATCAGGTAGATAATAGATATGTAATTTTCTTCAATTTAATTTACTGTTACAGGTTGACAATCCCTTATCTGAAATGCACTATTATTTTTTAATTTTTTAATTTAATTTTTATTTTTATTTATTCTTCACTTTTTTACTGTTAAATAGGGGGTACAAAAGTACTATACAGTAAAGCCTCAAATAACGACGGTAATGTGTCCTCCAATATTGCAGTGGAAGGTGAATCATCGTATCGCGAATCATTAGTTACCATTAAAACAACACAATAATAATGAGATGCATTCCCAAGTGTGACCTTTTCATATCTTTTGTTTGGCTTTTTACCCTCTTTTCCCCCCAAAACAATACAATTAATGAAAATTGCAAACTATATTCTTTAAATAATGTTTCTGCACCTTTTACAATATAAATGAATAATAATATGTTCACAAAAGAGGAGATGGGACGCCATTGTTTTCGTTTGTGCTTACAGCCGGGAGTCCGGGACGAGGCAGAAATTTTTAACTGATCACCCTAATTACTGACCACCTACAGTTTCCCGGAAGTAGAATACTCCTGTATATTTTCATATGGATTAAATAAACTTAATATTGTGCTGTACTTCTTTATTATTGCTTAGTAGTACAGTATTACTGTACAGGGATATTTTTACATTTGGGGGAAATTTTTTATCTGTAGGAACGTATCTTCCTTTATTTAATAGGAGTCAGTGGGAATTATTTTTCGGTTTGCACAAAATTAATTTATACTATAAGGTTTTCCAGGAACACATCTTTTTCGTATATTGAAGCAGTCCTGTATTTTAATTTGTGTTTAGTGTACCGGTAATGTTGGAGGTAAGCAAGATTTATGCCATTCCATACCTTCCAAATTCATTTAATGCAGTACAGTACAGGGGGGGCCCCCAAATTTGCAGGGGTTAGGTTCTCAAAATGGCCCTTCGAACAATTATTTCTTTTACCTGTATTGTACAGTATACTGTATAAGTGTGCTTGTGTGTGTGTAGACACACAAACATACATATTTACAGTACAGGTAAAGGAAATTACTGTCTCTAGAACAAATGGCTCCCTGTCCCAGCTGCGAAAATGCCGGCAACTTTAAAACTTTAAACAGACATTCTTGGGTACATCCAGGGTGTCATCCACGAATAATAGAGGACCGCAAATTAAAAATCCGTGAACCTGTATTACTCTACAGTGCTGTACTGTAACCTGTAGTTTGAAAATCCATAACTCAGGGATACCTGTATTAATTTATCATTGTATTTTTTTTCTGGATCTATATACAGTCTCTCCTCGACTTACGACGGGTTTCCGTCCCAACAACCAGGTCGTAAGTTGAAAAGGCAAAAATAATACGTAGAAATTCTAAAATGGGTGTCTCTTTTTCTTCTCAGCACCACGAGAACTCTCACTTTTACGCATGCCAACCATTTTAAAGGGAATTACAAACAAAAATTTTGTCAATACACAGTGCGATCACTAACGTCGGGACTCGATAATGCGTAATGTGAAAAATATTTCATACGACCATGGCCGTCTTATGTCCGGGTTGTCGTAACTCGAATATGTCTTAAGTCGAGGAGAGACTGTAGTATTTATTTTATATAAATACAATTTAAAAGTTCTTTCTTGCAAAACAACACTTTAGGCTTCATGCTGCTCAGAAGTGTGTAATTTTTATAAATAGGTTTTTCTTCATCCCAGTGTGTTCATATTTTGAACTGGGACTTTACAAATGAAAGGTGTGTGCATGTTTTCACTCTGGGCAGGTCAATGGGTAAAGAAAACTCTTAAATTCACTATGGTAATGATATTTTTAAATAAATTGGGCCAAAAAGTGTCAAAAATAAGGGTTAAAATTGATAAAAAGCCACGTGACTGCGAAAAGCTCTGTGATTGGTTGTAACGTCACTGGTTGAGGTGAACTTCCCAGTGGGAGGCAGCCAGCTGTAACTGTCCAACCTTCTCGGCTGATCGGCTCGGTGAAAAAATATTATGATAATTAATTGTGCTTTATTGTGCAACACAGTGATACTATTTTGAATATATAAATATTACTAAGCACATTAACTACAGTCGACCCTCGTTAAAACGGACTAATAGGGGGGGGAAGGGTGTCCGTTTTAGCCGATTGTCCGCATTAACCGATTTAGGGTGTTAATATTGCATAGCATTGCATTATACAGTCATGCGCCGGTTGATGTCCTAGATACGTGCTTGTGTTTGTACAACCGCTTTCATTCAGACCCACTAAAGATATAATGTTATGGTATATCAGAAACACACATAGGCATGACTAGGTTTATTACAAATTGATGAAAAGGAAACTGTACAGTGGGTAGTCCACAAAACATGTAGCTATGTGTATGTTTATTTGAGTGTCCCGTCATAGGAGTCCGTTTTCTCTCGTTTCAGGACTCCTGAGTCCTCCGTTTTCTCTTAATCTTAGAGTGCAGTGCACCAGAGACTTCTTTATTCCTTAGTAATGACACAGAATTTGATATTGCAACTGGGGTTGCAATTGTTGAGGCAACTTAGATATGTCTGATTACAGCTGGAATTTGCAAGATCCATTGTGAGTGATGTTTAAAGCTTCAACTGTCTTTATGGTTGGTAAAACTTGTCAAGTCTGTTAGTGTGAGTGCTTGTGTTTGTACAACTGCTCTCATTCAGACCCACTAAAGATATAATGTTATGGTAATTATCAGAAACACACATAGGCATGACTAGGTTTATTACAAATTGATGAAAAGGAAACTGTACAGTGGGAAGTCCACAAAACATGTAGCTATGTGTATGTTTATTTGAGTGTCCCGTCATAGGAGTCCGTTTTCTCTCGCTTCAGGACGCATGAGTCCTCCGTTTTTTCTTAATCTTAGAGTGCAGTGCACCAGAGACTTCGTTATTCCTTAGTAATGACACAGAATTTGAAATTTCGTCCGATTTATCCGAAATCCGGATTAAAGGGGTCCGAATTAACGAGGGTCGACTGTAATTCAATGGATATTAGCTGCCCATACTACAAATTCCAAACATTATTGATATTATTTTGGTTTTGGTCATCTGAGGAACCTTAAGATTCTAACTATGGGATTAAGTACTTTAAACAATAAGACACATTATCTCTACGGGATTTCTGTCGCAAAACATTTTTCGATCGCATAAGAAAATACAGATCATATGTTAGGTTAGGTTATGTTAGGGTATGGTGAGTTACAATGTTAGCTTTACCTACATCGGTAAGGGGGAGGGGTGTAACTCAGAACTAGTGATTTCCGATAGAAATGGAGGTCAAACGTTCATAACATCGCAAACCACCAGAAAAAAAAATAGTCTTAAGTACAGGGATGAACAAAACTTAAAATTTACCCAATATAACCTATCTTGAATCTAAACATCAAAACATTTATGGTAGTTATAGTAAATTTTACCCATTAATTAATATAAATGATGATATATCCCAGTGGTTCATTAGTGAATCATCAAAACAATAACAGCAGTGTTGTCATGTTTACCTAGCATCAGGCATTATCAAGACAAAGTCCAGACAATGTCATCACTTCTAAATTGACTCGTATCTCCATCTGGAACTGATATACTCTGTAAATGCACTGGAAAAGAAAAAGAGAAAGTCTACCAGGTAAGAGCACATGACAGCTGAACTGGTGTGAACATGGGAGTTTTTTATGTCCAAAAGACCATAAGAATGGAGGACACTGCAGCGGGCCATACTGGGCAATCCCATTTAAACCCAACCCCTATCGCTCATATATCCATCCAACCTAGTTTAAAGCTGTTCTTTGCGGCACGTTGCTTCACTTATGAAATGTCCATGACTTAGACCATAAAAAAAAAAGCCCATAAAACTTACCTGAACGTGGTATTTGGGGTCTGAAGAGGCCTTCCTTTCTACTACCTACGACTGCAGTCCAGCGGTGTTTGAAACTAGTGGCGTCTTTGCAAATGGCGGCCCTGTTTATATTTGCCGTATCACTCTACGAACGTGGCAGAGTGTATTTCTTGTGTTTGCCCAGAACCGTCAACTCGTCCATTGTTGTTCCTTCACCTCTCTTACCGGTATGTCATTTAATGACATATTTTTATCACTAAAATGTCATTCTTTTTCGCTGTTTTTGATAATGTACAAGTTGTACTTAACAAAGCACTAGCAGGACTTTATGTTTTACTTATGAACAGTTTGGCTGTTGACGCTCATAGGAGCGTTATTGGTTTGTTGCTGGAGAAATAAACCCTCAACATTGGTGCGTACCATATATTTCGGTCAAAACCTGTTAAAGAACAATTCACATATAACAAATGCTGTTATCTCAGGACACATAGTATGAATAATACAATCAATATACAGTACATAGCCTGTTAACATCTTAAGTATAACTCACATGTTACATCTGTTGATACATCAGGAGACAAGTTGTATAATATGATCAAATTACAGTACGTAAATATACTTGTGTTAGAGTTATTTAGAGTTTACATTTACGTTTTAGGGTCTTGGGGTCTTGGGTTTGACCAGCGTGTTGTTTCTCCTGCAAGAATTGATAGACTACTGTGAGCAACCGCCACCCAATCGCAGCCCTAGGCGAGGGCCATCTGTTTTATATTAGACACGACCAACAAACACGTTGTCAGCACCTCTCTCTCATGTTTATCTTACTGTGGCGGTAACACTCCCCCTGTCGGGCTTCGTACGAAATCATGTCATATTATTAGATTCACTCTCCGACCCCTTCCAACAGGCAGAGTCTCGTCACTGGGCGTATTAACACTGAGTCCTGTCTTCACTTTAACACTTTGCACCAGGCCATCTTTGCTCAGTAGAGCCTCCTGTACTCTCCCTAGCATCCACTGACTCCTGGGAAGGGTTGTCAGAGATGATCACGATATTCCCAGTGTGGAGATTACGGCGAGTTTTGAAGAACCTTTGTCGCTGACGTAATGTTGGGAGATATTCTTTTACCCACCTTTCCAAAATTGGTACGCAATGAATTGGGCATGCTTCCATCTTCGTCGGTACCCTTCTGTCATGGACCGATCGCCTCCGGTGGACAGTGTCTCCGGGTTCATCTGTAGTATGTGAAGCGGCGTTAGTGCTTCTAGATCCTTTGGGTAGTCAGACACTGGGGTGATGGGCCTTCCGTTGATAATCTCTTTTACGGCGCAGAACACAGTGCTGAGGCGTTCATCATCCAGTGTCTGGGTGCCCACCACTCCCTGGAGGACCTTCCTTACAGTGCGGATTTATTGCTTCCACACTCCTCCCATGTGAGAGGCTGTCGGTGGTTGAACTGCCATTTTATTTGTTTCTGTAGAAGGGCATTCCCGACCTTGTCACTGTTGTTCCTGCCGTTCATCGCCTCTCGTAACTCTCGGCTAGCTCCAATCATGTTGGTTCCCCTGTCAGACCGAACACGCTTGGGAGGTCCCCTGCGGCAGGTGCATCTTGTCAGGGCATTGGGGAATGAGTCGGTGTCTAGTGAGGTGAGGACTTCTAGGTGTATGGCTCTGGTGGTCATGCAGGTGAATAAGCATCCCCATCTCTTCGCCCGGGCTCGTCCTTGTTTAACCCCAAAAAAAGGGCTGAAGCAATTAATGCCAGTGTAGGTGAACGGCTGGCCACCTGGGAGCACTCGATCTTCTGGCAGGTCGGTTTGGTGTTGATGGGTAGAGCTCCAGTTGCTCCTTCGGCAAGTCACACACGTCCGCATTGTGCGGTCGAGTAATTTGCGGCATTTAGGTATCCAGTACGTCTCACGTATTATGGCAAAAGAGTGTTCTCGTCCTGAGTGTCCAGCTCTAGTTGAGTTTACCTCTCTCACGATGAGCCCCGTGATCCTGTTGTCCCTTGGCAATTGTATGGGATTCTCCTGGTCTGGGTGGAGAGTGGCGTGTTTCAGTCGGCCACCTACCCTGATCAGACCGTCCGTGTCTAGATGAGGTTCCAGCCACTTTATGTCGCTATCTCTCACGGGTTGTCCCTGTTGTAACATTCCTAGTTTTTGAGGGAATCATTTCCTTTGCATCAATCTTAAGACAGCTAATTTCGCCTCTTCCAATTTGTTGACCTGGAGTCGATTTTCTCGGTGATGTTTGTTCTTTCACTTCCCCAGCCGCCATTCTATAAACCTTCTAATCCTTGCTATGCTCTTCAGAAGTCGATGCCACAATGAGTACCTGGCCCATAGCTTATCGAGGATACCCTCCCCCTGGTCAACGTTCGTCGTCAGCACAATGGTTTCCTTCTTCACCTCTGGGTCTCTGTCTCTGAGGTCTGGAATCCTCAATGGACTCTTTGGCCAGCTGTCTTCTTCCAACAAGAGGAAAGCAGGTCCTCGAATCCACCTGCCCTCCTCGTTGAGCTCTGCTCTATGTAATCCACGACTAGCGTCGTCGGCCGGGTTCAGTGCCAACTTCACGTGGCGCCATTGTTCTACCTTGGAGTCCTCATGTATCGTTGCCACTCGATTGGTCACGAAGGAATGGAAGCGTCTTTCGGTGTTTCGTATGTATTGAAGGACTGCCGTACTGTCTGTCCGGAACACTGTTCTGTCTATTTGTAATTCAAGTTCTCCTCGTAATCGTTTGCTTGCCTTGGCAGCCAGTACTGTCGCGCAGAGCTCGAGTCGAGGTATGATCTCTGCTGTTTCAGAGGAGCTCGCTTGTCCTTGCCACACACGAAGGAGACTCGTTATTCAACCCAATACCTCGTCTACACTCATCTTGGGATATATATATAATTTTGGCTCTTGTGACGCTCGGAGCGATGAGTCCCAGTGGGTCATATATGGGGCTGACCATACTCATAAGGCTTCGTTTCGTCTCTGGTTTCTTAGGGATCTGGACCCGGACCTCTAGTTCGTCCTTTTTCAGGTCCCACAAGATTCCCAGCGCTCGTTCAGTGGGGAGCCTGTCGTCTTTCAAATGACTTCCTTTATTCCCATGGCTTTCTCTGTCTGTGGAATTGCTTTGAGGACTTCCCTGTGATTACAGACCCCCTTCGTAAGTCCGAATCCGCCCTTCCTTTTCAGCTGTCTCAGTCAATGGCTAATTATGGTTGCCTTCCCCAGAGAATCTACTGAGAGAAGCAGATCGTCAATGTCGAAGTTACAATTCGCTTTCTTGATGTCGTCATGGAGACTTTCCCTGCAATCTTGGAATTTTCGTTGTAGCGCATATCCGGCGCATGAAGGGCTACACATACCTTCAAAGAGATGTACTGTCGTTTAGGTACTACTCGCACTTAATGGAACATTACCTCGATATCAGCTGGGAGTGCCACCTTTCCTTGTCTGAATCTGATGAGGACTCCCATCAAATTTGCTGTTAAGGTCTGGCCCTTGCATCACCTGGCTGTTCAATGACATCGCCTCACATTTGGCTGTACAGTCAAAACTATTTTCACCTTTTCTGGATTGTTGGGATTCAACACGGGGTGGTGTGAGAGATACCAGGTCTTCCCGGGTGTAACACTGAGTTCTTGATGTGGGACTCGCTCCCCTCGTCGATTAGACGTCTCATCTCTTCTTGATACCTCTGAAGGAGCCTTGGGTTCTTTAGGAGGCATTTTCGGACCCGCCAATCGCTGTTCGGCAAGCTTCTTATTGTCTGAGAGTTCCGGCTCTTCCTGGTGAAACAACAATGACCTTGGGGATAGTGATGGATCGGCTCTTTCTTTCTCCTACGCTAACCACTTTTACACTGATCTCTTCGGCGTTTACATTACTTCTTTCATTCATGATTGTGCCAATGGAGAGGGAAAACTGGCATTCCCTCTGCTTGCAGCCTTGGTACTGCTCGTCAGAAACTCCCGTGAAGTGTAGAAGCCTTGAGTGTACTCCAGAGCAGCCATCTATACCACACACCATCTTCTGGCTGCACTCCGTTATCCGGTGATTACGACCCAGGCTGGCGAAGTAGCGACATTCTTCCCTTACGAGGGAAATTCGCTCCCCTGTGGACATGCTGAGGAATGTCCGACACATCTGAAGGTGATCTCCGTGGCATAACTGGCTGCACTCCATTATCCGGTGATTACGACCCAGGCTGGCGAAGTAGCGACATTCTTCCCTTACGAGGGAAATTCGCTCCCCTGTGGACATGCTGAGGAATGTCCGACACATCTGAAGGTGATCTCCGTGGCATAATGGGTAGCGTTCATCGTCCGTTTCTCTGGATGTCTTCATTCTTGATGTCACCAGACCCACAGGTTTCTTCCTGGACGAGGATTGGCATGAGGATGAGTCTGCATATATTCAGCTTGGTTCCTCTGGTCCTTGTCAACCATATCCATAGTGAATTCCAACATCTACTCGATCCCGGGAGGCTTCCCTTGCTTCCCTTTGTATTTATGCACGTTATTCACATAGTCGTCACTTATGGTCCTTCATCAACATTAGTGGTTTCGGCGAGCGAGTTTGATTCTTGGAAGTACTTCCACGCCCCCCTGGTGAAATATTCCCGGCTCCGTGGTTAAGGTGAGCATCGAGAGTCCTCTTGAAGTATATAGCAGTTCTTTGTCAGTTTCGGTTTCAGGAAGGTCGTGTCTCTGGTAGCGATAACACCTTTCCGCGATCCTCTGATGTTATTGAGATTGTCGAATTGTAGTCCGACACGGGCCTTTTCCTGTAGGCGGCCCATTTGGTGGTTCCGGGTGGAGCTCTTGGAGCAGCCAGGCCGGATTTGGGATTGGGGATGGAGGTTATCCTACCTGCTGGTATGAAAGGATACTGCAGGTTTGCAAGTGTAACCTCCAGTCAGGCGGTTAAGGGTATTTAGACTTCACGTCCTACTCGAACATTATAATTCGGTCAAACCTGTTGGATACAATTCCTTTTAGTATTTCACATAAATCATCCATAGGCAATCACATAAATATCTAATCCAATATATATTTACATAACAATCATAGCTATGTAATCAGTCTAATCTTAGCACTTATAATGAGGACTTAAGCTTCCATATTTTTATGTCGTCACAATGATAAACAAAGCAATTGACCCAGTCTACCTGTGTACACAATAAATACAAGTTAAACTTACGTGTTGAAAGTCTTCAGGAGAAACAGGTTAGGTGTTGGTAGTGTGATGGGGATAGCTAAAGTGAGGCTGGCGGTGCCCGGCTGGGCACCATATGATCAAATTGGCCACTTCAAACTCACTGTGTCAGGCGTATTATACACAAACAAGTTCACCTCCCAACACCTCAACGTACTCTAGGTCTCTCATCTGCCTCCATCTCAACACTATATACTGCATACGGGCAGGCACGCCCAATAAACATGACATGAGTTACAGCCTAACATAACATTTGTTTATATGTCATCATAATTATGTACCGCTTGCGGTAACAACAAGTGTAAGAGGACCCTCGATCAGTGAACGCTTACCACCAACCCCCCACTCTTGGACGTGGTCAGTTTTGGAGTGGCGCGCCCCCTGAACTGGGGTCTGCACTTGCTGGGGAGGATACTTCCTAAACTATCTGGGTGATGGGTATCGTGTGATGACCCAGAGAGGGTGGTGCGTGGTTTGTTTGGGTCTTCGAGATTGCTACTAACTCTGTTTGTAGCGTGGAGCAGTCATTAGAAGTTTCCAGCCGAGGGTCTGACCATGGGCGTAGAAGGCCACTCCGGATATATGATATTTTGGTCCACCGAGCTGTCTGTGAAGTATGGTGCTGCATCGGCCGGTGTTCAGTGGCTATGGGTTCCTGAGTGTCAATGTTTTTGGAAAGTGGGTATAACGGGTGGAAACACGTTCCCTCTCCCTCCAATGGGATGTTCCCGTCCCTGAAGCGCTGAGTGTTGGGAACCCTCCTTGGATGGGTGTCGAGGTGTAGCAGCTAGACCAGGGGTATCCAACATGCGGCCCTACACACTCTTGCATGCGGCCCGCGGCCCATTTGCTGCTCCAGCCTTACCTTGAGGAGCTAAAACTAAATAGTGAGTGTATCCCTCAGCTGAATAAAATAGTCTGCTGTTTCCTAGAACAATATACGCAATCAACATCACCAGTGAGCTCCAGTGTGATTCTATGTTGAGGAACAAGTTTTCGAGTGTTGATGTTGGCACATTTTATCAATATTTTGGACCAAATTATCCCAGGATTAAATGTTTTGCCTCAAAGATTATGCCAATGTTCAGAAGTACATATATCTGTGAACAACTCTTTTCTGTGATGAACTTGAACAAGTCTCGGCTTCGGTCTCAACTTACTGATGTGCACCTTAATTCAATACTGAAGGTTGCTACAGCTCAGTCGTTAGTGCCAGACTTTGATGCACTGGTTCATACCAAGAGGTGCCAATTATCAGGAAGCAGCAGTAGCAAACAATAAGATGGATCAAGGAAGGAACACTTGATTTGTTTGTTTTTAAGAGTTTCGCACGAGCGCAGACTAAATCCACCTTTCTTATTTTGTCGTACTACTCGCCTAAGAGGTAATTGCGAACTGCTCATAATTATGTTACTTGGCCCGCATACTGTGTACTCATATTAAATCTGGCCCGCCTTGGCAAATGAGTTTGACACCCCTGAGCTAGACACTCCTGATTCCGGCGGTTGACAACGTGTGTCTCGCGTATACCTCGTTGTGGCTGTCATCCCTTCACTCGTTTCCAGAAAGGGTTTTCCTCATGGTAATGACAGCATCTCACCAAAGTCCTCCGTATCGCCTAAAGTCTGAAGTTGCTCCATATGATCTTTCATATTCTGCATCATTGCCGCCAATTGGGTGAGCGTCAGCTGTTAATCCCCCGATTACCCTGGCTGTGTGAGTGACCGGTTAGCATTTCCATCGTTCAGGGCCTCCAGGTCTTCTATGCTGGTTAGGCTGGTCTCCTCTGCTTTGTTTCCTTCCATGACTGGTGACACAGTGAACTCGATTTGGCTCTTTCCGTGGACAGCTATAGAGACGTTCGGTTAAGCGGGAACGCTCTTCAACTGACACGTCTGCTTGTTTATGACGATGTCATATAACTGAGGTTATACAAATGATGTCATACAATCTTAAGTCATGTAAGCGATGTCATACAACTGAAGTCGTATAAGCAATGTCATACAACTGAAGTATTATAAGCAATGTCTTACGATCACGACCACAGTGGTGACACACGAGCGACGTCCCTCAAACGTGTGACGTGCACTACGCACGAGTCATGTCACACAAACACAACCACAGTGATGTCATACACGAGCAACGATGTCACACTAACGCGCCCACAGTGATGCCACACACGAACGACGTCCTTGCTTGAATATTGAAATAGATACATTCCATTGAATGTATTCTATTTCGTATTCTCAACCTGTAATACAACTGAAGTAATATAAGCGATGTCATACAATCACGACCACAGTGGTGACACACGAGCGACGTCCCTCAGACACGTGACGTGCAATACGCACAAGTGATGTCACACAAACACAACTACAGTGAGACTCGAGTTGATGTCACACAATTGGAATTGATGTCACACAGACGCGAGTAGATGTCACACAGACACGTGCCATGCGCACGAGTGATGTCACACATGAGCTAGGATGTCACACTAACAACCACAGAAACCCACAATCAATGTAGGGACTCGTTACACAACTGATGTCACAACACTACTGCGGCGCCCTAACTTGTACAACGTTATGGCTTGTCACAACCTTCGTTGTTATTTCTTAATTACACACACACATACATATGTATTAGGGGGCAGTGAAATTTTGCTCAAAGCTGCACTCTTCAGGCATTGTTCCTTATACATATCTAAGACTCCATGCCAAATTTGAAGCTGATATGTCGAGGTTTAGTCTGCCGCATTTTCTACTGAAATTTTTAAATTTACCTACAGTACTAGCCAAACAGCCGCTGTGGCGGTGCAATGTTCTGTTCAGTGTTTATCAACTTTTTTTTCATAATTTGACGTCACTCTATTTTGATGGTAAGAAGACCGCCACTCGTGTGATGATAAAGAATGAGAAGACCGAGAAATGGAGTTCGAGGATGATGGTGAAAGATCATTATGTCATCATGGTTGAGCCTGGCAATGAATATCTCACACATGTGACTCCCAAGACTGGACACGGAAAGCAGATTGCCAAAACTATTCACGAGTTTCTGGTGGAGAAAAATCTAACCCAGCAGCCCATTGTGTGTGTTGGTTGTGATGGAACCAATGTAAATGTAGGATCAGAAAATGGAGTCATTCATCATCTTGAAATGTTACTTGGTCACCCGCTCCATTATTTCATATGTCAGCTTCACGGAAATGAGCTGCCTTTCCGCGCAGTTTTTTATCACTATGATGGTAAACCAAGTGGTCCTGAGCATTGGCGTGGTCCCATTGGAAAGCAGATCAAGGAGTCTTTGTCTGAGCTTCCAGTTGTCGCCTTCCAGCCAGTCAGTTTCCCTGATTTCCCTGTGTTTAATGATGAAGTGGAGAAAGATCTGTCCTGGGATCAGAAATACCTGTATAGGATTTGTAAAGGAGTTATCACAGGTGTTGTTGAAGATGACTTGGCTGCTATTGAGCCAGGTCCTCCCTGTGTGTCAAGGTGGAACACCTTATGGAGTAGAATCCTCAGGCTGTATGTAGCAACATCAAGACCCAGCCATGAGTTGAAAAGAATTGTCATTACAATAATAAAGTTCAGTGCTCCAATGTGGTTTTACATCAAGATACACCCTTACGTAACACACGGCTCAAGGAACGTATTCCAGTCCCTGCTATATATGAAACACCTGAATAGTGAGGAGGAGACGATAGTGAAGAAGGCTGTCCAGAGAAATGCATACTTCGCCCACACAGATCAACTTCTTCTTGGTATGTGTGCAGATGAGGACATGACTGTTAGAGAAAAAGCTGTCTCAATGATAAGAAAAATTAGAGAGGAGACTCAACAAAAGGAAGAATGCACTGGCAGATCTGAAGAGGAGGAGGAAGATTCTGATGCTGCTGTTGACGAGAATTTGTTAAACTATACTGATGAGGAGGGTAAAGATGGAGATGGGAATGAGGATGTGCCTCCTGTAGTCAACATGAGAAAGGTGGTGACTCCGAAACTAAAGTGGCAAGCAAAAAACTATCATTCCATGATTAACTGGAGGAATGAACTCAAGACTGAGCCTCCTTACATTGCTTCTCTGTCAAATCTACAGGTTAATGACATTCTTGAGACACCATTAGTGGTGCCCAAGTGGCCAAACAGCACTCAGGCGGTCGAGAGAGGCATAAAAGTGATGACTGAAGCTTGCACTGAAGTGACGGGATACGAATCGAGAGATGGATATATTAGGCAAAGATTATTGTCTAGGAAAATGATGCCAAGGTTCCGCACAAAAAAGAATTTCAATATGAACTTGTAATGATTTTCTATACGGTGTACATGTAAAATAACATGTGAATTAAATCGATGTCACCCATGTAAAATTTATCATTATCCTGGAAAACATTAAATGACACCTAATTTTTGGTATGCACTAAAAGTTGACAAAAAGTCGTTCGCGATGCGGCAGGGTAAGTATGCATGAAATGGCATGAAATTTTGCACAGGTGTTTTTTACAGCCATACAAACGATGCCTGAAAAGTGCAGCCTGCAACTCAAATAAAAGTGTTTTTTCCCTGCCCCCTAATATGTATATGTACACATATACATACCGGTATATGTACATATAACTTGAATGCACAAATCCTTTTCATTTATGTATTTCTTCATGGCTCCTTATCATTGTTTGACTTAAATCTAAATGTAACACCAACGTCTTATATAATTACCGTGAAATATACTAAGACTTATATACGTTCACTTAAGATAAAGACAAAGTAAAAGTTAATGAATCTTATCAGAATTATGTATCTGTTAAGCGAACCTTTGTGAGTATTTTCTGAAGTTAATTTTGCGATATGGTTGATATTTGATATACAGTACTCCCTCTTTATCGACGGTTTCGATTATCGACGGATTATTTAGACACTGTGGCAGGGGAAGCATACCCTGCAGAGTTTGCTAACCACATAGAACAAAAGGGTTATAGGCCGGAACAAGTTTTTAATGCTGATGAGTCAGGCCTATGGTGGAAGAAGATGCCACGCCGAACCTACATCTCTAAAGAGGAAAAAAGTGCCCCTGGATTTAAAGTTGCGAAGGACCGAGTGACAGTGATGCTATGTGGGAATGCGGCAGGGCATATGATTAAGCCCATGTTGTTATACACTGCCGCACGACCTCGGGCTCTCAAAAATAAAAACATGGACTTGCTACCAGTTTTCTACAGGAACAACAAGAAAGCGTGGATGACATCTGATTTGTGCGTGGATTGGCTGAAAAACTGCTTTGCTAGAGAGGTGAAAGATTATCTGGATGAACTTGGCATGGAGTTCAAAGTGGTATTATATCTAGATAATTGCCCTGGCCACTCTGAAGAACTCAAGACTGCCCACCCCAACATTGAGGTGGTTTTCCTGCCAAAAAACACCACCTCCATCATCCAGCCAATGGACCAGGGAGTCATTGTCGTGTTTAAGGCTAAATATGCAGAGAAGACTTTCAGCATGATTCGTGAGTGCCTTGATAAGGATGCTGATGTGACACCCAGAGAAATGTGGAAGAAATTTGATATTGCACAGTGCCTAAACTTCATCGCTGAAAGCCACAATGAACTGTCGCAGAACTGTGTCCGATCATGTTGGAAAAAATTGTGGCCTGAAATTGTCCCAACATTCACAGGGTTCCCAACAGCCGAGCCTCAGTTACGCAACATAATAACTATGGCAAATGAAGTTGGAGGTGAAGGGTTCTCTGACTTAACAGCGGCAGAGGTGCAAGAAGAGTTATTGGGAAATGTTGGGGATCCATTTACAAGTGATGAACTAGAACAATTAGTGGAGCTGCAGGATGAAACAGAAGATGAAGTGAGTGATGATGAAAATAAGAACTTAACTTTAGATAATCTTGGTGAAGTAATAAGAATGAGTAAGGCCCTCTCTGCTCGTCTCTATGACATTGATCCCTCCCTTGATAGGTCCCTTAAAGCAAAGAGAGCTATTGAAAATGTTATGTTGCCATATATAGAACTGCAGAGGGAAATGAGAAGCAAGAAAGCACAGACCACCATCACCAACTTCTTCAGTCGCCGAGTGCCTGTCATCGCCGAACCTGCCGGCATCCTGCAACAGGAGGCAGAAGCTGCCGACACCTCACAACAACAAGACGTAGAAGCTGCCGGCACCTCACAACAAGAAGATGCAGTACCTGCCCACACCCCTCAAGAAGATGCAGACCTTGACTCATCATACTCATCTGACTGGTCAGGCTTTTAATAAGCCTCAATCATCACACTTGTATATACTGTACACTGTATTGTTTACTGTAAGGACCGATGTTCACTTCAATAAATGAAATCGTAAGTTTGCTAGTATTTTTGTCCACTTATTATATTATTATTTATACAATATTATTTAAGGTTATGTGTAAAGGAAACGCATTAATGCTTAAAGGTACATTTATTCAACATATGCTAATAATAGTTAGAAAAATTACGTAACCATCACGGTATCGACGGTTTCTTTATCGACGGCCGTCTACAGAACGTAACCCCCGTCGATAAAGAGGGAGTACTGTACAGTAGACTCTCGCCAATAACGACTTCCACAATAACGTTTTCGACAATAACGGTAAGTTATAATAGATACTCATTTTCGATAATAACGTCTGGATTCTCTTGAATAACGGAGAATTTGCGGGAAGCATCCGAGCGCATCAAAGATAGCATTCGTTTGCCGCCATGTTGATGACGTAGTACTAGTTGTCCGCTCCGCCTCACTCTCACACACGCTCCGTGGAATACAGCGCTGCGCCCACGTGTGAGATTTTCGCCTCTATAACCACTGGTTGCTCGGGTCGGTAATCAATAATGGTTCCGCATTTTTGCCTGTGGGGGTTTAGGGTAGGTGGTGGAGGATGTGATTTGCTGCCTGAATGCCCGGGAACTTTTAAAGCGAATGAGAAAAAAGATCCCAAATCTAAGAGACAAAGCCACAAGAAATGTGCCTACTCGGTCAAGGATAAAGAAGAGATTGTTGAGCTCATTGAAAGTGGTGCACAGAACATTGATATTGTGAGGAAATTGAACTGTCCTGAGTCTACAGTGCAAAATATTAAGAGGAACTTAGAGGAGACCAAGAAGAGTATTGTGCTGGCTAAGAAATATTTCGATTGTGATGGAAATGCGAGGTGAGTTGTGAATGATAAGTGATTGAAACAGGTTGTTTGTGATAACAGAGCATTTTCTTTTGAAATGGTTAGCCTGTAGAATGAAAGACAGTGCAAGTCTTAGTGACCCTCAGATATGGAACAATCATCACACCAAGCACCTCAAAAACTCCCCCAAGCTAAGTGTTATATTACTCAAACTCTTTATTTTGATGATTGAATAACAATTCTTTTTATTTCAGCAATCAAAAAATGTTAGGCAGGGCTTCTATGGGGAAAAATTGGGTGAAATTCTTGGGGTGGCTGCACCAATAAACCCTTTTTACATGTATTTTAATGTCACACAAATAACGTTTTTGCTAATAATGGCATTTTTCAGGCACCTATTAAACGTTATTGACGAGAGCCTACTGCTATGGTGTCACTGGTATAGGAAGATCAGCTGTTAGTTATAATCACTTGCGTGCGTGTCCGAGCGAAAGCTAACTACCCGTCAGCCCAGACCAAACATTACGACACTGTCCGGGTGTTCTGAAACCTTAGCTCACTGGGTGCGGTGCATCCCTGTTCGGAAGGAACGCTCACAGTCCCGTACGCGCAGACCAAAGCTTTACGACACTGTCCAGGTATTTAAGACACTTCACTCAAACACACAGCACTCGCTATCACTGTCTCCCTGCTGACGACGCACGTGATCCACTCCGGCGTTGGTCCTTCGACAGTCCTCCCGTATACGTTTTGACTGTTAACGCTCATAGGAGCGTTATTGGTTTGTTGCTGGAGAAATAAACCCTCAACGTTGGCGCGTACCATATAATTCGGTCAAAACCTGTTAAAGAACAATTCACATATAACAAATGCTGTTATCTCAGGACACATAGTATGGATAATACAATCAATATACAGTACATAGCCTGTTAACATCTTAAGTATAACTCACATGTTACATCTGTTGATACATCAGGAGACAAGTTGTATAATATGATCAAATTACAGTACATAAATATACTTGTTAGAGTTATTTAGAGTTTACATTTACGTTTTAGGGTCTTGGGGTCTTGGGTTCGACCAGCGTGTTGTTTCTCCTGCAAGAATTGATAGACTACTGTGAGCAACCGCCACCCAATCGCAGCCCTAGGCGAGGGCCATCTGTTTTATATTAGACACGACCAACAAACATGTTGTCAGCACTGCCCTCTCTCTCTCTTTCATGTTTATCTTACTGTGGCGGTAACATTGGGGTTACAGCATTTTTAAAGAAATGCATTACAGTAATTGCATATGTAGGCAAACAACTCTCGCCACATGACACAAGTCTCAACACATTGGTTATAATGTTATTACTGCACATCGACAAAAGGTCTTTAAGCATGTAACAAGCTTAATAATTACAATATTCTAACAACATTAAAAAATTATTAGAGATAGAATTCTCTGGGTGTACAGTGGTCACTCTTGTATAAGATTGACATCTTCTTCCATGCCACACAGTGTAATCTAGAAGATTCGTGTTGATATCTGCTCAATTGGATTTTTAAATGGTTTTAATTTTTGTTTAAGGATACGTACAAAACAAAACACTGTGATAATTGAATACTTTACTGTATACAGGTATCGGTCATAAAAATTGAAGTGCAATACTGTATGCAATAAACAAGATTTCCTGAAGTTGTCATTTTAGTTTACAGTTACTGTAGTTTAAATGTCTTTATTGTATATGCAGTACAGTACTATATTATGTACAGTACCAAGTTTTTTTTTTCTGTTTTACAGTATGTAGTTGAGTATTGGAGGATGGCAAGATTTTGAAATATTGTACAGTATATTCCCATTCTTCTAATTCTGGAAACATCCAGAAGATTTTCCTTTACCATTTATTTTTCTTAAAAAATAATTCCATAATTTTTGTATTCCTTTAATGTAAATTTCCATATCTTAGGGATTCCTATACTGAAGAATGACCAATACAAAGTTATTAGCTATTGTATTCATATTACAGTATTATTTTTCAGTTGCAGAACCAGTTAGCTAAACCAAACAGGAAAGCACTACACCTAGGTTTGTTAATACCGGTACTGTACTGTAATTGTTGATATAACAAAATATGAACATTAAAGGTAACATATGAATACAGTACTGTCATTGAAACTAGCTATCAAAGCACAATACTGTACAGTACATTAGTCTGATCTTGACCAGTAAAAGCAAAAATCTTTTATTTTTTTAATAAATAAAATCCACATATTTCTCTGAAATATGAATGAATGCACAACTTGCTTTATTCCCAAAAGTTGGCCTTCTACTTTTCAGGTAGATCTTCTACTCAGGTACCTAATGAAAACTTATGACATACATACAGTACCTGTTCCAATTGTTCTCAACAGATGGCACGTAAACGTGAGGAAAGGGCCATCAGAAATGCACAGCGTGCTGCACGGAAGGCTCGAGCTAGCAACGGAGGACAAGACCCAAGTTTTGTATCATTAAAGCAACAGTTAGTGGCCATGGGTCTCACTCTCAGAGAAATTCCTGGTGATGGGTAAGTTTTATAACTACTGTACCTAAACATTACTTACCAACCTTTTTGAACCTCAGTGAATTAGGGAAGGATGTTTCTTGCTCTAACTTGTACTTAGTTCATTTTATTCACCAGTTAGCCAGGCTGGTGGATCAGCAAAGTGAGCCAGTCAGAAAATTTTCAACTAGCCAGAAAATCTTCTTCAAAACTATGGCACATGTGTTTTCATAGAATTAATGGGTGTGCACACGGCTGCAGAACCATGTATAACAAAAACACATTACAAAACAAAGAAAAAGCCTGGTTTTTTTTTCTAAAAAACAGTTTTTGTGATATAGTCCAGAATGCAATGTCTAGCTTTATACCTAGGTATGTAAATGCCTAGCATTACCTCGCCAGACCAACATACAGGCAATTAAAACATCTAATAATTACTTAAATACGTAATATTAGGAGGACACGTCGCTACCCGGCATTTAATTGCAATTCTCAAAACCCCCTCCATCACACGCATTGCTACCGTCATCTCTTGCCCTACAGCGAGCAGTAAACAAATGTTAACTCTCGAGGGGTGGAGATGGGTGGGATGTCGACGTCGCATGCTGGAATATATCACAAAAACTTTTTTAGAAAAAAAAACAACTTTTTGCTCAATCTAGAATGCGACGTCTAGCTTTGATTACCCGAGCAAGAGGTGGAGAGGGAGGTGACATTGAGTATAAGGCTCCGCTAGCTTAGGTCCAGATTATAATTATAGACTTAGAAATATTTTCCAATATTAGGAACATTTACCGGAAGGTAAAATGTTAATTTACATATCCCAATTAGGATACTCACTTTATTCTGATGAGGAAGAAGAAGGTCCTGGTTGTGGAGATTAACTAGGCGGGGGAGGGGACCCCAGTACCACCACATGTGAAGCATCTTCCAGAGATAGATGAAGATAACTGTTTGGAAAGGTTTTGAAGATTTCCAAAAGCCCAATTCTTTGATCTGACTGAGGCTCATATGCCGCAGAAAGACCACAAACCCTGCATATTTCCTGGTGTCATGTGCTAAATTTTTTTTACCAGGGTCTGATTGTCTCGCTAACTGAGATAAATATTTTGTCATTTAACTAGGAGAAAATTTCTTACCATCCTGTTATGAGATTCTTAATTGGGCACAATATATGAGGAACTCTTGTCTCATCCATTAGCCATTTTATCCTGATAGGTTGAACTTGAAAATCCTCCCTTTCATTTTTCTTAGAATCTTCATAGGAAAAAGGGTGACATCTTCCTCAGAAAATACCAATAATGATGGATTATTGGAAATTTAAATCAGCTCACTGATTCTCATACCTGTTGCTAATACAGGAAGGAAGGCTGCTTTCTGGAGCAATCTGTCGCGGTTCAAATTTATATTGTAATTATGCCCATAAGAAATTTAGTAACTTTATCTAGAGACCAAAATGGGATTCTCTTAGGCTGAGGGTTTCTCTGAATGAAAAAGGACGATCTGAGCATTTGATAAATTCTTGGGTTCAAAGTAATATTAAAACACCATGCCAGAGGGTCAACCAATGCTGATTTATAAGATGCAATTGTAGATCCTTGAAGGCCTTTAACCCTCAACAGAAAATCTAAAAATTTTAACACCACGGTTTCCGACAATGTGATTGGATTCGTTAACCTGATAAATTGTTGAAAAAGTTTCCAAGCTTTCTCATATTGCATAGAAGTTTGGGGTCTATGACCTGCTATCACTTGGTTAGCTACATTGGAATTACCCGACAATCTATTTAAACATCTTTTGAGAAACTCCAAGCATGAAGTGCCAAGGATATCTTGAACTGAGGGTGCAGTACCTGGTCTAGACATCCTTGTTGCAATTGAAGTGGATGCGGGCACCAGTCCAACAGATCCAGAGACCACGGTTGTAGGATCCAATATGGTGCAATTAAGAGGACCTTTCCCTGGAAGGATCTGAGTTTTTTAATATTTTCACTGGTGGGAACAGGTAGATTGAATTCCAATGATTCCAATTTATGAGTAGAGCATTTCCTAAAAGATTCGATCGTTACAGAGATGCATAAGTTGGCATTTTGTGAGGAAAAGAGATCTATTTGTGGAGCCTCAAACCTCCTCACTAGACTCTTGAACTTTGATATCTGTTTCCGTCGATACTGGCCTGAGACGGGACAACGCATCTGCCCAATTGTTTTGTACTCCCGGTATGTGAGTGGCTTTGAGGCGAAGTGTTTGTGTTACACAAACTCTGATTTATTTATTTATTTATATGTATTTTATTTTATTTATTTTTGACAGTGTGAGAAGGGGCCAAGATCTGGTTGAGCCTTGATGATTGAGACAAAATACTGCCGCTCTGTTGTCCATGGCAAACAGAAACGTCATGTTTTTTAAATTTGGGTTTGCCAACAAAAAATGCCATTTTTTTTCTAAAAACCAGTTTTCGTGATATAGCTCGGAATGCGACGTCAGCAATGTTACCTAGGTATGTTAATTCCTAGCCAATTCGCCAGGCCAACATACAGGCAATTAAAACATCTAATAATTACTTAATAAGTAATATTAGGACACGCCGCTACCTGGCATTTAATTGCAATTCTCAAAACCCCCTCCTTCAACCCCCACTATACGCATCACGACCCTCATCTCTTGCCTCAGAGCGAGCAGTAAATAAAAGTCAACTCTCGAGGGGTGGAGATGGGTGGGTTATGGACGTCGCATTCCGAGCTCTATCACAAAAACTGGTTTTTAGAAAAAAACGGCTTTTTGTTCAAGCTCTGAATGCGACGTCACCAAGAATACCCGAGCAGGAGGTGGAGAGGGAGGTGACTTTGCATACAAGGCTCCGCTGACTGAGGTCCAGATTATATTATAAACCGTTTGGAATATTTTCAAAATTAGGAATATTTACCGGAAGGTAAAATGTTAATTTACTCAAAATGGATACTCACTTTATTCTGATGAGGAAGAAGGTCCTGGCATTGGAGATTGACTTAAGTGGGGGAGGGGAACCCAGCACCACCACATTTGAAGCATCTCTCAGAGATAGATGAAGATAGCTGTCTTTGAAAGTTTTTGAAGATCTCCAAAAGCCCATTTCCTTGATCTGACTGAGACTCATATGCCGCAGAAAGGCCACAGACCCTGCTTATTTCCTAGTGTCATGTGCCAAAAATTTCTTGCCAGGGTCTGCTTGATTCAATAATTGAGATAAGGATTTTGTCAATGGACTAGGAGATAATTTCTTACCATCCCTTGATGAGAAAACATAAGGGTCTTGATTAGGGAATCTGGTTAACCATTCCTGAAGATTTTTAACTGGACACAATATGCGAAGAACCCTCGTTTCATCCATTGGACGTTTTATCCTAATAGGTTGAGCTTGGAAATCTTCCCTTTCATTTTTTATTAGGATCTCTGTAGGAAAAAGGATAACATCCTCGTCAGAAAATACCAATCATGTTGGATTATTGGAAATTGAAATCAGTTCACTGATTCTCATACCCGTTGCTATTGCTAGAAGGAAAGCTGCCTTCTGGAGTAATTGTTCCCTGTTCAGATTTATATTGTAATTAGGCCCCATAAGAAGATTAGTAACTTTTCCAGAGACCAAGGCGGGATTCTCTTGGGTCGAGGAGGTCTCTGAATGAAAAATGATGATCTTACCATTTGACGAATCCTCGGGTTCAAAGTAATATTAAAACCCCAAGCCAGAGGGGCAACCAACGCTGATTTATAAGATGCAATTGTCGATCCCTGAAGGCCTTTAACTCTGAACAGAAATTCTAAAAATTCTAACACAACTGTTTCCGATAATGAATCTGGAGTTGTTAACTTGATAAATTGTTGAAAAAGATTCCAAGCTTTCTCATATTGAATAGAAGTTTGGGGTCTATGACCTGCTAATACTTGTTTAGCTGTATTGGAATTACCCAACAACCTATTTAAACTTTTTTGAGAAACTCCAAGCATGAAGTGCCAAGGATATCTCGAACTGAGAATGTAGTACCTGGTCTAAACATCCTTGTTGCAATTGTAGAGGATTTGGGCACCAGTCCAGTAGATCCAGGCACCAAGGTTGTAGGATCCAATATGGTGCAATTAAGAGGACTTTGCCTCAGAAGGATCTGAGTTTGTGAACCACTTTGGGCAATATTTTCACAGGTGGGAATAGATAGATTGAATTCCAAAGGTTCCAATCTAAGAGGAGGGCATTTCCTAAAAGATTTGACTTTTCCAGAGATGCATAAATTGGCATCTTTTGATTTGTTAGGGAGGCAAACAGATCAATCTGTGGAGTTCCAAACTTCCTCACTTGACTCTTGAACTCTGATACCTTTAGGGACCATTCTGTTTCTGTCAATACTGGCCAGAGACGGGACAGCGCATCTGCCCAATTGTTTTGCACTCCCGGTATATAAGTTGCTTTGAGGTAAAGATTTTGTGTTGCACAATTACTGAAAATTTTTTCTGACAGTTGTAGAAGGGGTCAAGACCTTGTTGACCCTTGATGATTGAGACAAAACACTGCCGTTTTGTTGTCCGTGGCAAACAGGATCGTCATATTTTGTAAATTTGGGTTTGCCGACAAAAAGAATAGGACCACTGCTAATTCTTTTATATTTATGTGTTTGTCCCAAAGGAAGTTGCTCCACTTCATTTGACTGAATTCCCCTTTTGAAGAATGGTATCCCCATCCTATTTCGGACGCATCCGTACAAACGACCAAACCTGTTTGAGGTGGAACCCAGGGAGAAGGACTGATTAGATTGTCCCAGTTTGTCCACCATAACAGATGATTCTTTATCTGAATAGGAAGAGAAGAAGCAACATTTCTGTTTCTGTGAAGCTACTTTGAATCCAGATGAGATAGTTGCTTTTTCCTTAACTTTTCCAATGGAACTACTATTGTGGCAAAATTCAACAGACCCAGAAGTTTTTCCCAATCGTGCTAAGAAACTTTGTGCTTTACACAAAAGGCTTCTACTTTGTTTATCAAATCAGTCACTTTTGTTCCTGGTAGACTGACTGACTGCTGATTTGTATCCCACTGGAGACCTAACCAATCCAACTTTTGATATGGTATTAAATTTGATTTGACCTGGTTTATCTTGAAACCAAGGTTTTGAAATAGTACTAGTGTACGTTGGATTGCCCTTTGACAATCTTCGAAAGAGTTTCCCATTATCAGCCAATCGTCTAGATAAGCAAAGGTTCGTATGTCCTCCTTTGCAAGGATCTTTCTGGGAATGTTGCCAGTTTTGTAAAGACTTTTGGTGCAATTGTCAGACCGAATGGCATCACTGTGAATTGATAACTTAATTCCCCTACTTTGAACACCAGAAATTGTCTGTACCTGGGAGCAACGGGAACGTGATAATAGGCATCTTCGAGATCCACTTTTGAGATCCAAGCATTGGGCGGAAGTAGATGCGTCAGATGGTCGTAAGTGAGCATCTTGAAACTTCTTTTGGTAATAAATTTGTTTAGGGTTGAAAGATCCAAAATCCACCTTAATCTGTCGCTGCTTTTCTTGGGGACTGGGAATAGGCGAGACATGAAACATTTCTCTGACTGCAACAGTTCTATGACATCTCTGTTTAGTAGTTAACTTAAGAATTTTGTAAGTAATGGGGTTGGTTTTTTACCCTTTTTTGGAAATGCTAGGGCAGGGATCCTCAACCAAGTCCATGTGAGACCCCCCTTTGATTGTCTTGTAAGCCCATATGGAAGAAGTCTGTAGCATCTGTTCTCCCAACCCCGTAGACCAGGGGTTCTCAACCAGGGGGGAATTTCCCCCTTCAGGTTTTCAGGGGGGGGGAAACTGATACTAATATGGAAAAAATAAAGGATTTTCAGTATTATATGCATATTATTTGGAATGCACTTTTTGAGGCAGACAATCTTGGAAAGGAGGGGGGAATGACATTCTGACATATGGTGAAAGGGGTGCATGGGGCAAACAAGGTTGAGAACCACTGCCCTAGACGACCCAGCTGTCTAGCTTCATTGGAAGGGAGAAGTTGCTGAGGTGGTGGAATAAGGTCTCCTTCCGCTTCTGAACAAATGGCCACCTCTATTGTCTTTGATTATTTCCTCCTCTAAAATTTCCCCTAGGTTGATAACTGACCCGAGCAGCTGGTCTTGTTCCCCTGTAAAACTTTCCTCTCCTAGGTTTCTGAAAGGTCTGAGGACTCCTGGGGACATTAATATTAATAGTACAGTATTACCCCGCCTAACGCGGTTTCACTTAACGCGTTTTATCATATACGCGGTGCCTCGCCTGAGCTGAACTTTCACTTAACACGGATTTTTTCCACATATACGCGGTGAGTGTCCGGCTCGAGACGCTATTTTTAAATTTGCCCCACCCGCCACCCTGCCTGACTGCCTGTTTTAGCTCATAAAATTCATACAAATTACCCGGCCAGAATATAATTTACATTGCTGGAATTCTTATAATTTGGTGATCATTTTGAATATAAACATCATATAGTTTGCATTAGACATAAAAATTTTAGATAAAATTTTTTCTCTGAGTAACTATGTTATCTTTTGTGCAAAATATATGACATTTATATTCAAAATATTCCTGGTCTTACAAGGAATCCAGCAATGTCAATTATATTATCCTAACTTTAATCTGAGGTATTATTTAATACAAAATGTTTAAATTTATTTTTTTCACCCCACATCTCTTGAAGGGAGGATTGGTGGGGGGTGGGGGGGAGGGTTGGGACTGACCGCACGGTTGGAAGAGGGGGGAGGCAAGGTGGGGTACTTTGATTGACAGATAGTGTCCTGAAGAATATTTTTTTTTTTATTAACTGAAGATATTTGTTTTAGCTCATAAAATTCATACAAATTACCCGGTCAGAATATAATTTACATTGCTGGAATTCTTATAATTTGGTGATCATTTTGAATAAAAACATCATATATTTTGCATTAGACATACAAATTTTAGATAAAAATTTTTCTCTGGGTAACTGTTATCTTTTGTGCAAAATATATGACATTTATATTCAAAATATTCCTGGTCTTACAAGGAATCCACCAATGTCAATTGTATTATCCTAACTTTAGTTTGAGGTATTATTTATTAAAATTTAGTGGTTTTCCCCAAAAATTTCTCAGAGAGGGAAGAGCCGGCAGTGTAGTGTGAGAGGGGGAGGGAGTTGAGTCCATTATTTGAATGGACATTAACTTGGCGACTGTATTTCTCTATTTCTCTTAAGTATTAATTGTGTGCATGTACCATCATAAAATTAAGATGTTATTTTTACTACAACATAGTTATGTGTCTTCAAAAAGTGGAGTTTGGGGGTCGGGCCGGTTTCTATTGGAATTATTCCCATATGTTCTGTTGTTCACTTAACGCGGATTTCACTTAACACGGGACCCTCTGGGTTCTATTGACCGCGTTAAGTGGGGTACAACTGTATTCTCCAAAGATGATCTGTAATTAATCAATGATTGTTCACAAAACAAAGCAGGAGATAGAGGAGAAGAACGTATCAACAAATAAGCGCTACCACTTGAAGCATTATTTGTTGCTTGTTTCCTTAGCTGGACTTTCAGTCTTAGGGCTTTCAATAAATGATCTAAGAATGAGTTGTACAGGGAATATGGGATTCCTTGTAAAGCAGCAGCAAAACATTTGTCCACTTCTGAATTTTCTTCATAGTCCAGCACAAACTTAGTTAATAACTGACACATCATAATTGCAGACCAAACGTCTGCTGCCACTTTCCTAATTTTAAATTCTTCAAGCAGCAGTGCACAGGCAACTGGTTTCAAATTTTTTTCATAACTTATTTCAACATATTTTGAAGCTGACAAATACTGGGTAAGTTCATATAAGGAACTCTTTTCGTCATTAAATTGGAACTTCAAAAAACTAACTTGTGAGCATTCCTGTCTGCGGGAATGAATGTTAAGTCTTTCAATAAATTAGCCCAGACTTCGTCTATTTCAGAGATCATCTTTGGGCAAATATCAGGCCAAGAAAGTGTAGTATCACCCTCCAAAAACAAAGAATGATGACCCAAAGTTGCTTGTCCTTTGTCTCTTTGTAGTTGCTGAGATATCAGGAAGCTCAGAGACATTTTCATAAAATATTTTGAATAAGGAATCCACAGATTTATATGTATTAGAAAACAGAGAAGACTTAGATCTTACCAATGTTATCCACGGCCTGTTAGAATCACCCTTACACTCAATATTATCCAGCAGTTGCGTGTCAGTCGACAGCAGCCTGTTTCCACTCACAGTAATCAACACTTTTGCCCCAGGTGGAAGTGGTTGCCAAGATGTGGATATGATGAAGTCAGTCTCAACAGGTTCTTCCTGCTCAAGAGACTGGATACTATGATTAGAACCAGGCTCATCGTCCTGATCCTGGAATCCACTGAAATCAGACTGAGTAGATAGAGGTTTTTGTAGACTTCCTACTGCCCCACTGTCTGGAGGGTCCAATAACTTATTTTTCTTAGCAGGAGCAGTCTTGTCTAAGTGGGGATTAAGTCTTTTACCTAACACCAATAAACCTAAACTTTCTGCCAACTTGGGATCTTTCCATTGTTGTACAATCAAAAATTTACTCTTCAAGGCCTTATTCCACCTATTTTTAATTTATATTTGCAATAAATCTTTCTTATCACCTGTAGCTTGATGAAATTGAGAAATTTGATTATAACAAACTGCACAATCCATTGGTGAAAATAGGTTATTTGAGACACAGCTGCCATGAATTATGCAAGCCACATGAGGATCTATCTTAGTAATCCAAGTCGCTTTACATTTTTTATTATTACATGTAGTATGGTTCCCCTTGGGTCTTGGGTGAAACTACTACTACCGAATTCAAATTCTCTACTGACAGACAATTCCTTGAATGTAGTGCCTGAGCTGAACTTTCTAGTCCTTGTAGATCATCACTCAAAAGTATCTCCTCAGGGACAGTTCCATGGTCTCCTCAATCATCCATAGGCCCGGACTCCTGACCTTCATCCTCCAGTTGCACATCACTCATCTGAACTAGGAGGACACCATGAGTCACATTATATCAATATACAGTCGGCCCTTAACATACGCGGGGGTTAGGTAACAGAGATACCCGTCAATGTTAAAAATCCGTGTAGTTTTGCTGCCTCCCCCCCCCCCTAAAAAACTCTGGCTCCCCCATGTCCTTATTTACCGTATATACCTGTGTGTTGTTCGAGTTTTTAAGACCAAATTATTTTGCCAAAAATTGGGGGTCGACTCTAAACGGGTAATAGTTTAGTTAGGTTGAAAAATATTTACCAGTAAACAATGGAAACGACGCACCACCAGCTGTGAGTGTCGGTACACTTGCCAGGGCAGATCTCTTGCGTCATCATAGCAAGCCCAAAGTAACCAAATGCATGGTATGGTAGCACCGGACGATGTAAAACATAAAGTATTCATTTTTTAAAGTTTATTTATAGATACTGTACATAAATTTTTGTTCATTATATTTGAAACATCAGTCTTTGTTAATTAAATTTGAAACAAAAGAAAACTACGATACCGTATTTCTAAATACCACGTATTTTTATTAAAATATTACATCACAAGTATATTTTACCTTAACTGTGACTGAATGAATATATTCTCAGAAATAAATATGGAAATGTAATATTTTTGCTGAAATGACGTACATATTACAGTGGAAAGTGGGATATGACTGACTTTCGCTTTCTTTCGTTGTTCAAAAGATTTTACCGTAATCGCTTTTCGAATGGTTTTCAGTTAAAAAACTGTTGTACTCGTACTGTATTACAATAATATTCTATCCTATCATTAGCCTCATAATTCCACAACTGAAAACCATTCAAAAAGTGATTACGGTAACATCTTTTGAACAAAAGAAAACGAAAATCATTGCTTTTGTCACAATTTTATCCCACTTTCCACTGTAATACGTACGTCATTTCAGCAAAAATATTACATTTCCATATTCTCAGAAATAAATAGTAGTTTTGTTGAAACGTAATGTACAGTATTTAATATTAAAATGCAAAAAGAGCTATAAAAACAATTAATACACCCGAAACTGGCTGGCATCTCCACTCGTCCCCGTCCCTGCTCCCGCCTCCAGCGTCACCACTCCTACCCGCTCTATCCCTCCGCCTCCACATCGTCACTACTGCCGACAACAAACACAAATGTTTTGTGAATAACTGCACCTCCACTTCCTATGTACAGTACTGAACTGTACTGTGCTGTGCATTTTTACAAATAATAAACATAGCAAGAAAAGCTATAAAAAAGAGATAAAAATTTCACTTTACTGTACAGTACCTATCCTCGGAGACAGGACGGGTGTCATCGTCACTCAATTCCATAACAGGTGGTGAAGTGGGGGCGACGGTGGATTCAGCTGCTTCCTCACTGCCGCCAGTGATTGATGGTGTTAAATCTCTCCTTCGGCGATCAAAGAACATGGTGATGGGGAGTTGTCGTCTCTTTCTTTTCATTTCTTCCATGATGTTTTTGTATGGAGCAAAAACATCATCCATCCCTCGCATGAATTTCAGGGCATGCACTATGGAGGGGTCCATACTATAGTAGGGTGTGTCATACAGAGGCTAATTTTTTTTTTTTGAGTTTGAAAAATCGGCCCATGGTATTAATGATGTAGTTCTATGTGCAGAATCATGTAATATCTTCAGATTTGAAAAGTTTTCATTTTTGCTAGGTAAATTTTAACTTGAAATCTTATGAAAATTCAGTATTCCCACCCTTTTACCAACACCACTAAATAGCTTATTTAAAGTAAAGTAAATGTATCAGGTTAATTTATTAGGATGAAAATGATCCAGAATAGTGAAACGAATGATCTTGACACATTTATTAAATTTATTATTCCTTTAGAAAACAAAATCATCAAATACAAAAACCGGTTTTACTACTACGACCCGGTGTTGCTGCACACCATAGAGAACATATCTTTCTTGTTTCTGTTTCTACTCATCACCTTCCTGCTGACCACCTGAGCTCGGATGTAGCCTCCTCTCTCTCCTGGTTGTACACGTGACTGCTGGCCTCGGGCCACTTGCTGTACACACTGGTGTGCGTAGGCCAGGAGACATGTATGGGGTTGTCCAGGAAAGCCCTCTGATTTTAAACATTGGTGAGGTTGCAGGAAGAGGGGCCTACCGCTGTTCCGGATGTTATCATCTTAGATCTATGAGATCAGTGAGGGTCTTGGCACCTAGATTGACTTCAGGAGTCTTCCTGACTTGAAGGAATCTCACACCAACTGATTCGCCATGCCCAGATCCTCTCATAAGTCTCATATCCAAGATCTTTTTGACTGCCACTCTTCTCTCCTCCTCATCCTTACTGCAGAGCATTGTCTGCAGAACTGCCTCGGGATGAGCATACCAGGAAGATCTCCTCACAGTCTGCTCCACAATCTGAACAACCTTCCTTGGCTGACTCCTCAGGAGCTCAAGCTGGAAGAGAACATGCCTCGGACCTTCGGAGAACGATGATTTGACCTTGGTGTTGAACCAATTTGGCAAGTAGACACTCACGATGAATTGGCCAATATCCCAGGTTGTGAAGCTGGTTCCCTTTCAGTTTATGATGAGCGACCCAAATTTTGCAGAACCTGAGAGCCGTTGTGAGCCACCTAGAATGTGAGACTGGACCTATCTGCAGGTAAGCAAGTCTATCAGGCATGACCCCAGTTTTGATGGCACTGCAAATCATGTAACCATAGTACTGGTCAGTACTCAGGTCGTCAATGACAGTATGTGCAAGCTCAACGAGTGGAGGGCCAACTGTGATTTTTTTCAAAGCTCGGATTTATTTCTAACTCAGTGGCAGAGTCCAGCATCTTGCCAAGAGGACCAGACCATCTGTTGCTGCGAGTCTTGCCATCCAGCTCCTGATCAGATGTCTGAGTGGCAACTCGCTGGGTGTGGAGGTCACAAACAATCCAGACCAGCTTCCTCCTAATCTTCCTCATTTATCCACTGTATGACCCCCCCTTGCCACCCTGTGTTCGTGGTTGGTGCTGTCCCTCCAATGGCCTGCAGGGTCTGGTCTACGTTCCTCTCTCTGAGCCAGTTCACAATGTTATCTGCCACTATCTCAGCTGGTTTCCTGATGTCATCTTTCTCTGGAGTGAAATGCTACAAATACTTCCCTCCTGGTTCAATGCAGCAGGAGTAGTGTTCCTCCTTCACCATGGCAGGGAACAACTTGTCAGAATTTCCAACTTTCATGAACACTTTAGTGTCATCCCTTCTCCCATCAAAGAACAAACAATTGATTCCATTTTCTCTTATCCCCTTATCAAACTCCTCTTCTAGGTTACTGACAGTTTCTCCTGAGCTCTCCTTACTTTGTTATGATCTATCACCAGGTGAACATCATCAGGTGTTATCAAACCACCGCCAATCCAGGCAGCTGTTGCTATCTCTGCAGTTTCTCTGAGACCAGTGTGGTGTCGCATGCTGGCCAGAGCTATGCTCGGGATATCTTTCCTATTTCGAATCTTATGCCTGGAAGGTTTGGGATTATTATTTTCTGGGTTAGGGACAAAGTCACCATTCTCCTGGTCAGCACTCGGATCAGCCATGGGGAAGTCATTAAACTCTGAATCAGTTTGACTCCAATCATCGGCCTTTTTTACCTCACCCTGGGCCTTCTCAAGTCTCTTTTCCTCGGCAACTCTTCTCCTCTTCTGTCTCTCTGAGGCAGCCTCCTGTCTCTTGGACTCCGGAATATCTTGGCTAGAAATCATGAGAGCCCCTATACTGCCAGTCTTCTTCTGTGTTTTGACAAAATGGTCTGACTACAGAATCAGTTCACGCTTGCACACAGGAGATGTGGGCCTGATTTACAGTCACGATCGTGATCCAAACTCAGGACAGAGAACAATTAAAATTTGCAAGTGACTAGGTTAAATAACTGGTCCAGCTTGTTTGGCAAGCTGTCCTTAACTGCAAGCTCTTCCTCCCAAGAGAGATATCTCTGGTTTCTTTTCCCAATTGGCTAGCAGTCTCTCACTAATCTTCTTCTGAGAAAGTTATGACTGGAGGCTTGAACTGAGCTGCTAGCCAGAGTGCAGCCGTGCCAAGACAGCTTTGGTCATATCACTGGCAATGTCTTTGTTTGTGTAAGTTCTTTGGTTCTTTTCACTGATTTGCCTGATTAAAACACCGTATCTCAAAGCATCTCTCAATGTAGGCAACTCCGACTTCAGGAGCTCTCTCCCAGACCCAAGATAGTGACTGAGATGGCTGGATTTTTGGTTCCTCGTCCTGACACAAGCAGCCATCGCAAATATTATCAACTTATAAATGCATCAGAATCTGAAACAGAAAAAATATTGTTAGTTGGGTTGTTAAAGAATGAAGTCAGAAAGCAATGTTCACTATTTAATTGTAATGCACTAATGCAGCTGTACGTTAGATTTTCGATAAATTTCACGCTAAAATTTACCTAGCAAAAGGTTGCAAAATATTGAAACTGAAATTATTTTCTGTTTGTATTCACTAAAATCTACCAAAAAGTGATGGGCCATTAGTTTTAGCTGATCTTCCCCTCCTATGACACACCCCTAATACTATAGGCCATGTTTTTCAGTGCCTCAATATTCCTGGTCATCTCCCCCAACTTCTCCGTTATTTCTTGTTGCTCTTCCTCTTCCTCATCCTCTTTTCCTTGCGCTTCCTCTTCCCTTTTCCCTCACTTGGCTGACATGCTTAGCACTGCGTGGAGCACTGGCACTGACAGCATCACAGATAACTTTTTCCCTTTTCTTGATGGTACGTACCGTGCTTTCATTCACGTTGTACAGTCGCCCCACAGCAGCGAACGACATTCCCTCCCTTAACTTATTCAACAACTCCACCTTCTCCTGCAGAGTCATCACTTTCTTCTGGCGCTTAGGGGTGGCTCCAGCTGGTGTCTTTGATGCTCTTTTAGGGGCCATGGTAAATGTGGGTAGCAAGGGTAGCAACTACAATTCTGATGTGAACACAAGCGTGGTTACAGCGAGACTGACTGAGTGACAGAGCGCGGAGTGGCGGGGTGGGGTGGGGTGATGACGCGCTATGCGTGTGTGTGTGAGGTTGCGGGAGCGGGCGATGTCCTGTGTTCGGTGCCGCGCACAAGTTGAATGGCGCGCGATTTTAGTGTACTTCAACTACTTCAATGTACAGAATATTCTTCCGGCGGGGCAATCCGCGTATTTGCAAATCCGTGTATGCTAAACCCGCGTATGTTAAGGGCCGACTGTAAAACAAAATAATAATAATAAGGGAGAAAGCATTTTCTCCCAAACTTAATCAATATGACTCATAAATGTTTTATTATTCGTAAGTTAATGCATTAAGATCTCTTATTGTTATACAAGTCACTCATATGACAAATATAAACAACTAACTCACTATGTCGTATCTTCCTCATGACTCTTATATCAAGTATCCCTTAGCTCAATGAAACTTGCTTATTTATTTTTGTTTTTATAAAATAATTTCATTCAGAACATTTTATTTAGAGGGATCATCAAGATCTTTATTTGTTGCCAATCAGGGGCACAGACATTACCCCCCAAGTAATATCTTAAGCGAGATTCTCTACGTGCGCACTGTCACCCGGCAGGGTTGACAGTGCTGAGCCGCTAACATAGCGCTCTATTGGCAACAGCGTTCACTATTACTCTAGCAATACTTATTGGTTGAGAAATGCACCCTGAATTGTTCTCATATAACCCATAGAAGGTGTAAAGTCCATTTCAACAAACAGTGGGGTATGCTATAACGAACGGATCCTACTACGAATATTCCTATAACGAACGGTTTTACCTATAAAATTGAGAATGCTATAACGAACGCAACTCCTACAACGAACGCGGATGAATACGGGACTATTTCGCCTGGCGCATGAATATTGTTGTACCGCGACCCACATCAAGAGCGTCAGGCGTCATCTTTATCTCATTGTGTAGCCAGTGCACCACTGTTATTGTTGAAATTTCGTCTTGATGTGGAAATTCGCGTTATTTGTTTAACTATTTCGTTATACAAGTATACAATTGTAAGAATGAGTCGTTCAAAGCGAGTGAGAAAGCTAATAACCCTTGAAACTAAGAAAGAAATTATAAAGAAACGTGAGAATGGAAGAAGCATTGCGAAACTTAGTGATGAATATGGGATGGCTAAATTGACTATATGTACGATTTTGAAGAATAAAGAAGAGTTAAAAACTGTGCAAGTGGCTAAGGGAATCTTTAGACTTAGCAAAGCAAAGTGTAATGTGATTGAAGAGATGGAAAATTTACTCTTAGTGTGGATAAAGGAGAAAGAAATGGCAGGTGGTAACATTAGTGAACCTATAATTTGTGAGAAGGCCAGACAATTGTTTGAAGACCTTAAAGCCAAGACTCCCAGTGGAAGTGATAGTGCTGTGCCAGTGTTTAGGGGTACCTGCATGCTGAATAACACTAAGGTAAGGTAAAGTACCGTATTTTTTACATTTTCCACAGAATTTTTTCAGTGTTAAGTGGTTGTATTTGGGGGCCTGGAACGGATTAATCCTATAACGAACAAATGCTATAACGAACGAGGTTCTGGAACCAATTACGTTCGTTATAGCATACCCCACTGTAACTCTAGATTGCTAGGAAGACTGGAAGGTCAACATTCCGGAAGGAACGTTAAGTCTAGCAGCCTCGCTAAAATTCGCCTGAACCCGCTACTGAGGACATCAAAGTTATGAAGAGACAAACTCAACTCTGGCCTTTTTGCTGAGAACAAATAGAAATCCAAGGGCGGAAGCCCAAAGGTTTTTGTGAACGAACATAAGCGTAGGGGGAGAGACAGTCATGGCATTCGTACTAGCACGTGAATTATTGGGACAAAGAAGATCGTAAACAATGTATATATACAAACACAGTCATGCACCGGTTAACATCCTAGACACGTTCTTGGAAACGTGACGTTAACCGAAATGGACGTTGTCCGATCATCACAAACTTTTTATTTATACTTACGTTTATGTGGAATACTATATACGTACATATACACGTTTACTCTTAAATCACTACTGTAATGTGATACAGGTGATTAATTTTTATCTCTTGTGCAAAATACATGACGTTTATATTAAAATTATTCACTGTTTTACAAGGATTCCAGCAACACCGAGCAGATGGGGGAGAGAGAGGGTGGGAGCGAGCGAGGGGGCGTGGAGGGAGGGGAGGTAGTACGTTTGACAGTTGGCACAGGCCCAGGTCTAACGCGTGTATATTTATCAGTTTTTAAGTGACTAAGCTTCTCTCTTATAAAAAGCCAGTGAAATGACCTGGGTGAATATAATTAGCATAGATGGGAATCTTGTAACATACTGATTAATTTGAATATAAACATGCTATAATTCGCACTAGACAAAACAATTTTGGCCCGTAATCAAATTAGTACATATGCACTCCAGCTTTGCACTAAGGTCATTTATTTCTATTACGTTTCTTTTTGTATGATGTGTGCATGTAAATGGATGAAAATAAATGAAGAAATTTATGTAAATCTTCCCAAAAATACAGTTGAAAAACTTTTTATAAAATGTACTACAGTATTGTACACTAATGTACTACATTTTTTATATCTTGAGCAAAATATATGATGCTTATATTCAAATTAATCTCTGTCTTGCAAGGATTTCAGCAATGCAAATTATATTATCCTAACTTTAGTCTGAGATATATAAAATAAACAAAGAAATCACCAGGGTGGGAAGAGGGGGCTGGAGGTGAGGTGACAGAATGTCTGGCGTTTGTTTGTTTATTTATTTGAGATAAGATTTGACAGTTGGCGCTGAAGGCCTGCCTGCATGTTTATTTATCATTATTTTAGAGTGACTAAGCTTATCTCATAATTTGCCACCCAAACGACCTGGGTGAATATACCTTACATAGCTTGGATTCTTGTAAGATAGTAATTTATTTGAATACCTGTATAGACAAGCTATATTTGCAATAGACAAAACAATTTTAGTACCGTAATCATTTAGTACATGTACAATACAGGTTTGCACTTAGGTCCATTGTTACTGTACAATATTGACTAAATTCACTAGATAACTTACGCCTTGGCGCACAATCTATTAGAATATGCGATGCACACGTGACTGTGCCCGCTCTAGGCATTTAGGTTCGCTAGGTCCCATTATTTGAATGTTTTTTTTTATCAATTTAAATTTTAATTGTTTATTCCTTGATAGAGGAAGCGGGATCCTAGTACTGTCACTTGGTACCCCTGTACCATAACACCAGAAGCAACTGGCCAGTGTCACAAGTATATACAGTGATCCCTCGCTTAACGATTTACCTTCCATAAGATTCTTAACTTCGGTTAATGAGCAATCCCTTGATTAACGAGTTTTTTACGAGCCGACTGCCACGTGTTTTCGCTTGTATTTGGCGGTCCACCAGCTGTAGTATTAGTCCGCCAATACAGTAATCGGTTTTAGGGCTTAAATTCCTTACTATTTTAGTAAATATCAAGACGTTTATACTATTCAATAATTTTAAAAGTTTAATCTTAACTTTTTTATTCATTTTAACAATTATTGAACATAATTGAAAGTAAAGAAACTAGTTTCTGTCGTGCCATCCAGCCTGTTAACACACCAGACAGGCGTTAGTCTCTCTCTGTTTTCACTGGAGGTAACATCTTGCTTGAGACTCTCTTCAACTAAACGCTTTTTTTCTGTGTTTCCAAGCAAATTATTGGTCATTTTGAAATTTATTTTACATATTGACAATATATAATGCAGTGCAGTGTTGATTTAAAGAAAATAATCTTGAATCACACCAAGAGAACTAAAATTTTATGGGTGAAATGGTGCCATGGGGTGACTTCTCTTCCACCCCAATTCCTTCTCTTCTCCCTTCTCCTCCACCCCCATTCTAATTCCCATCATCATCATCCAGGAGCCTTCTACATACACACCTCTACCTTTTTTGTTGAATTTAGGCAATTTTCGGTGAGCTGGAACCAATTACCCAAAAACCCATTGAAACAATTGTTTCGGTTACCAAGTTTTTCGGTTAATAAGCAACCTGCTGGAACGGATTGTGCTCGTTAACCGAGGGACCACTGTACAGTACATTACAGTCATCCCTTGGTTATCGCGCCTAATTGGGACCCCGTCGATAACGAAAGTACAGAACCTATGGGATTTATTCTAATTGGTTCAGGCACCCAAGACCCAACCCCAAGTTTCCCATTTTACGACCATTTAGACCCACGAAATATATATATAATGTTATGGTAAATATCATAAACACACATAGGCATGGCTAGGTTTATTACAAAGTGCTGAAAAGGGTACGCTTAATACTGTAGTCCACAAAACATGTAGCTATGCTTTTTTTATTTGGTCCCCCGTCATACGAGTCCGTTTTCTCTCACATCAGGACGCATGAGTCCTCCGTTTTCTCTCTTAATCTTAGAGTGCACCAGAAACTTTATTTTTTTTAGTAATGCCACAGAATTTGAAATTGCAACCCCAATTGCAACTGGGGTTGCAATTGTTGAGGCAACTAGATATGTCTGATTACAGCAAATGTGTTATTGTCAATTTGTAGGTGAAAGATTTTATGCTCAATAGATTATAGGTTAACATTTCACCTGTACAGGTGGCCTATCAAAAATCCGGCAATCAATAAACCGGCATGGATTTCGGAGCCCATTTTCAAATATTTCTTTGTTTATTTTTATGAAGATATATGTTTTAGCTCATAAAATTCATACAAATTACCCGGCCAGAATATAATTTACATTGCTGGAATTCTTATAATTTGATGATCATTTTGAATATAAACATCATAGATTTTGCATTAGATATACAAATTTTAGATATACAGTTGTACCCCACTTAACGCGGTCAATTGAACCCAGAGGGTCCCGCGTTAAGTGAAATCCGCGTTAAGTGAACAACAGAACATATGGGATTAATTCCAATAGAAACCGGCCAGACCCCCAAACTCCACTTTTTGAAGGCACATACCTATGTTGTAGTAAAAATAACATCTTAATTTTATGATGGTACATGCACACAATTAATACTTAAGAGAAATAGAGAAATACAGTCGCCAAGTTAATGTCCATTCAAATAATGGACTCAACTCCCTCCCCCTCTCACACTACACAGCCGGCTAACAGATGGTCGGTCGGTCCCTCCCTCCCCCCACCCCCCACCAACCGTCCCAAGGAGATGTGTGGGATAACCTCAAACTAAAGTTAGGAAAATATAATTGACATTGCTGGATTCCTTGTAAGACCAGGAATATTTTGAATATAAATGTCATATATTTTGGACAAAAGATAACATAGTTACCTAGAGAAAAATTTTTATCTAAAAATTGTAAGTTTAAAGCAAAATATATGATGTTTATATTCAAAATGATCACCAAATTATAAGAATTCCAGCAATGTAAATTATATTCTGACCGGGTAATTTGTATGAATTTTATGAGCTAAAACAAATATCTTCAGTTAATAAAAAAAAAATAATCTTCACGACACTATCTGTCAATCAAAGTACCCCACCTTGCCTCCCCCCCTCTTCCAACCGCGCGGTCAGTCCCAACCCTCCCCCCCACCCCCCACCAATCCTCCCTTCCAGAGTTTTTAACATTTAGTATTAAATAATACCTCAGATTAAAGTTAGGATAATATAATTGACATTGCTGGATTCCTTGTAAGACCAGGAATATTTTGAATATAAATGTCATATATTTTGGACAAAAGATACCATAGTTACCTAGAGAAAAAATTTTATCTAAAAATTGTAAGTTTAAAGCAAAATATATGATGTTTATATTCAAAATGATCACCAAATTATAAGAATTCCAGCAATGTAAATTATATTCTGGCCTGGTAATTTGTATGAATTTTATGAGCTAAAACAGGCAGTCAGGCAGGGTGGCGGGTGGGGCAAATCTAAAAATAGCGTCTCGGACACTCACCGTGTATATGTGGAAAAAATCCGCGTTAAGTGAAAGTTCAGCTTTGGCAAGGCACCGCGTATATGCGAAAACGCGTTAAGTGAAACCGCGTTAGGCGGGGTAAAACTGTAATGTTTACTCTGAATAAATATGTTATCTTTTGTGCAAAATATATGACATTTATATTCAAAATATTCCTGGTCTTACAAGGAATCCAGCAATGTCAAATATATTATCCTAACTTTAGTTTGAGGTATTATTTATTACTAAAAGTTAAAATTAGTTTTTTCACCCAACATTTCTCTGGTAGGGATGGAAGGTGGGGGGTAGGGTTGGGACCGACCGACCATCTGGCGCAGTTGGAAGAGGGGGGGAGGCAAGTTGGGGTACTTTGATTGACAGATAGTGTCGTGAAGAATATTTTTTTTTTTATTAACTGAAGATATTTGTTTTAGCTCATAAAATTCATACAAATTACCCGGCCAGAATATAATTTACATTGCTGGAATTCTTACAATTTGATGATCATTTTGAATATAAACATCATAGATTTTGCATTAGACATACAAATTTTAGATCTAATGCAAGGATTTTGTTTACTCTGAGTAAATATGTTATCTTTTGTGCAAAATATATGACATTTATATTCAAAATATTCCTGGTCTTACAAGGAATCCAGCAATGTCAATTATATTATCTTAACTTTAGTTTGAGGTATTATTTATTATTATACCTTAAAATCTAGTGGTTTTCCCCCCAAAATTTCTCAGAGAGGGAAGAGCCAGCGAGTGTAGTGTGAGAAGAGGGGGAGGAAGTCGAGTCCATTATTCGAATGAACATTAACTTGGCGACTATATTTCTCTATTTCTCTTAAGTATTAATTGTGTGCATGTACCATCATAAAATTAAGATGTTATTTTTACTAGAACATAGGTATCGTGTCGGAAAAAGTGGAGTTTGAGGGTCAGCCGGTCTCCATTTCAATTAATCCCATATGTTATGTTGTTCACTTTACGCGTTTCTCACTTTCCGCGGTACCCTGTGGGTTATATTAACCGCGTAAAGTGAAGGTTAACTGCATTATTATTATTATTATGATTATTATTAATTTTATTGTTATTATTTTATTATTACTGTTATCATTCTTATTTTATTTTTGTGTATTTTTTATTAAAAAATATTTCTGTAAAAAATTATTATTACAGTCAACCCTCACTTCACGCGGTTAATATAACCCACAGGGTACCGCGGAAAGTGAGAAACGCGTAAAGTGAACAACATAACATTTGGGATTAATTCCAATAGAGACTGGCCCGACCCCCAAACTCTACTTTTTCCGACACAATACCTATGTTGTAGTAAAAATATCATCTAAATTTTATGATGGTACATGCACACAATTAATATTTAAGAGAAATACAGTCGCCAGGTTAATGTCCATTCAAATAATGGACTCAAATCCCCCCCCCCCTCTTCCCAGCTCACTGGCCCCTACCTATCTGAGAAATGATTGGGTGAAACATTAGATTTTAACATTTAGTAATAAATAAAACCTCTGACTAAAGTTAGGATAATATAATTGACATTTCTGGATTCCTTGCAGGTCAGGGAATATTTTGAATGTAAACGTCATATATTTTGCACAAAAGATAATATATTTGGTTTGTGTAAACCAAATTATTACATTAAATCTAAAATTTGTATGTCTAATGCAAAATCCATGATGTTTATATTCAAAATGATCATCATATTGTAAGAATTCCAACAATGTAAATTATATTCTGGTCGAGTAATTTGTTTGAATTTTTTTGAGCTAAAACAAATATCTTCAATTAATAAAAAAAAATATTCTTCACGACACTATCTGTCAATCAAAGTACCCCACCTTGCCTCCCCCCCTCTTCCAACCGCGCCAGATGGTTGGTCGGTCCCAACCCTCCCCCCTACCCCCCACCTTCCCTCCCTAACAGAGAAATGTTGGGTGAAAAAACTAGATTTTAACTTTTAGTAATAAATAATACCCCAGACTAAAGTTAGGATAATATAATTGACATTTCTGGATTCCTTGCAGGTCAGGGAATATTTTGAATGTAAACGTCATATATTTTGCACAAAAGATAAAATATTTGCTTTGTGTAAACCAAATTATTACATTAGATCTAAAATTTGTATGTCTAATGCAAAATCCATGATGTTTATATTCAAAATGATCATCATATTGTAAGAATTCCAGCAATGTAAATTATATTCTGGCCGGGTAATTTGTATGAATTTATGAGCTAAATAAAAAAATATATATATACTTCACCGTGTATATGAGTACAGGTTGTACCTCTCTAGTCCGGCAACCTCGGGACCTGACCGGTGCCGGACCATGGAAATTCACCCTTTTCCTGGATAGATAGTGACTTGTGCTTATGCCTGGTAGCACTAGCACCACTTTCTCTGCATCATGGTCTCTTTGAAGACATATTGAAGGGTTAAATGTCGTATAGTAGCTTCTCAAATTTCGCGAGTTTTTAATTCTTAACGTATTTTATTGGAACACACAAAAAAATAAATAAATAAAAATTTTGACGGCGGAAACTTGAATTTCGACGGGTTTGAACGGCCCGCCAACGTGCAGACGACGTGCATAATCGTGTAAACAGGGTCATTTCTCTTATGTACAAAAAGATTCATTATTGTTTATTACTGAATGTCTTTTTTATTGAATTAATGTTTATATGTGCAAAATGAGCAATACAATTCATTAATAATACGTAGAAAATTAAAACACATGAGAAAATGACACAGCATTGTTTTCGTTGATTACAAAACCAGTGACTTACTGGTTCTACATATAAAACTGAAGAAAATAAGACCTTGGTTGTAGCTGTAGTAAAATTAATATTGTTGTTTTAAGTAATGTTATTTAATGTTAGTAAATGGAACAATAGAAGTAGCTAACGATAATGGTAAAGAAAAAGAGAGATCGCATATGTAAGTGCGCATGCGCACACGTGAAAACATATCGTCATTACTTTACATAAGAATATGAAAGCAACACTTATTTACTGTTCATATATATTTTAATTAATGTTTCTGAATTTGTTTTTATTGAATTAATGTACGTGTGTGCAAAATTAACAATACAATTTATTAATAATACGTGGAATATTAGAGGAGACGAGACGGCTGCCGGCATTGTTTATGTTAAAGCTTACGAAACCAGTGACTGATTGGTTCTACATATAAAACTGAAGAAAATAAGACCCTGAGTTTAGCTGTAGTAAAATTAATGTAAAAAATGAATATGGTTGCTTGAAGTACCTGTAATGTTATTTAATGTTAATAAATGGAACAATATAAGTAGCTAACCATTAATGGTAAAAAAAAAAGTGAGACTGCTCGTATGTAAGTGCGCACATGTGAAAATATATCGTCATTACTCTACATAAGAATATGAAAGCAACACTTATTTACTGCTCATATATATTGAAGGGTTAAATGTTGTACTCTGTATAGACAAGAGAGAGAGAGAGCAGCCGAACTGCCGGATGTAAACAAACCTTAATTTCCCGCGGCTGTTTTTTTTTTTAAGGGGATTAGCCCACCCGGGCATAGGTCACTGACCACATTGGGGCCTGAGGGGCAAAAATTTAATACTCCTGTAATAATAATAATTCAGATAAGTAAAAAAAAAAAAAAAAAAGTTGCCTATCTACCTATTGGACAAACTAAAATCGTTCTGGACCACGGGAGTTTCCGGACCACAGAATGCCGGACTAGAGATGTACAACCTGTAGTGTCACCGTGGAAAGTGAAAGTCTGGTTCTGGAGGTACCGCTAAAATGAGAAATCGCGAAAGAAACCGAAGCGGGTAATGGGGTAATCACTGTATGTTGTAGTAAAAAATTTATCTTAACTTTATGATGGTATGCACAACAGTAATATAGAAGAGGTTAGGTTAGGAAAAATAAAGGTTAAGTTAGGAAAAATAAAGGTTAGGTTAGGAAAACTAAAAGTTAGGTTGAACACTTACGTTAGTAGAAGAGATGGGTCGGCATACGGGGATGGAGGCTGGTTCCGAGGCAGAGGGCAGGCTACTGGCCCTCAGGTGAGTCACCATCACTGTCATCCACACTTGTCAGGGCCTCCCTGACAAATCCCTCAAAGTCATCTTCACTGTCTCTACCTCTGTCACTATCACTGGCTTGGGCTGGCTGTGGTGGGTTGCGGGCGAAGAACTCTGTTATGCTTTGCTGACGGCTGGTGTTTATGTTGTCGTGATAAACCTTGAAGTAGGGCTCCATAGTCTGCAACAGCTGGGTAGTGAAGATTTCATACCTGTTTGCGTCATGGTCGTCGGAAAGGAGGAGCTTGATTTTCTCGACACACTCGATGGCACCCCTAACATTACTATGGGATAAGCGGTGTTCTTCTTGGGATGACGCACCACCTGCCTCTTCACTGACGTCATCATCATCTACCATCTCGTCGGTAGTCACATCAGGATCCCTTATCACCTCCAGGATGTCGTCGTTGGTGGTCTCGGAGAAGCCTGCAGCTGTAACACTGCGCAGCTTCTCTGGCAAGGTCCACTGCTACTGCAACAGTCTGAACCTCACCAGGCACAGATTGACTCTGCCTTACGCCCGGAATGCCTTGCAACACATGTCTCCATGCGTGACGAACAGTTGCTTCAGACAGCTGATCCCATGCCTCCACCAAGAAGTCCACAGCTTTCTTGATGTTAAATATTCTCCAGAATTGTTTGAAAAGTATTTTTTGCTCTGCCAACTGTTGATCCTCGTCTTCTTCGCTCTTGCTATCGGTGGTGGTGTCACTCAGGTTACGCAACTCTTCCCTGGTGTTGGTGTAGTCGTTCAGGAGCTGGAATTTTTTAGTTGAGAATGCAGCTTTTACATTACAGATTAACTCTTGATCCATGGGCTGTAATATAGACGTAGTGTTGGGAGGAAGGAAGACCACTTTTACGTTGGGGTGACGATCTAACAGTAGGGGCGAGTGTCCTGGTGCTTTGTCCAGCAGCAACAAAATCTTGAATGGCACACTCTGTTGCTCACAGAATTTCTTTACATCGGGAACGAAACAGTCATCAAACCAGGAGAGGGACAGTGTAGAGAACATCCACGCCTTACGTGCGGTCAGCCAGTGGACATTTAGCTTGGTCATGTCCATGCTCTTGTAGGCGTGCGGCTTGCGTGCTGTGTGGATCACCGATAACTTGAGCTTACAGGTACCGGAGGCATTGGTGGTAAACAGGACGGTGATGCGCTCCTTCTGCATCTTCCGGCCCCGAATCTTGCTGGCATTCTTCACAACGAAGGTCTTGGAAGGTAGCTTTTTCCAAAAAAGACCATATTCGTCCATGTTAAACACCTGGTCGTCGGTGTACTGTCCTTCCTCCATAATCTCACGTAAAAACGGAGGAAATTCCCTCGCCGCAACACGGTCAGCACTCGCTTCTTCACCACCAATGTTTATATTGGTGATCTTGTTCCGCATCTTAAACCTCTGTAACCACCCAGAGGAAGCATTAAAGGGTTTGGGTTTTGTAATTCCCATCTTTCTTGACACTGCAGCATACAGTTCACGTGCGTACTCCTTAACAGAGCGCGTGTCGACCGCCATGTTCTGTCGCGCCTGACGTACCAAGTAGCTCACAAGTAATTTTTCCGTCTTGAGAAGCACCTGGTTGTGAAAATACTTGATCATAGAAGCACCTGTAGACTTTGTGATCTTCATGTGCTCCTTTATCTTGGCTGCATCCTTCTTTATCGTCCTGATCGTAGATTCGTTCTCATCATGCTGGCGCGCCAAATCAACCTGTTTTGTTCCTTTCTCTAACTCTTGGATGATCTTGTACTTCACCTCGTAGCTTAAGGAACGTCGTGTCTTCTTGGGCTTAGGGCGGCTGGGTCCAGGCAAAGAAAGGTTTCTCTCTGGGGGCGGTGGTCCGGCGGAAGCCATTTTACAGAACAATGGATGCACGATTACACGGTGTGGCCTGGAGGGATGAAACTGCCGCGGCTAGGTCAAGCGTCGTCTTTCCTCCCGCCCTCCCTCCCCCGGGTGGACACATCATATTACTTTAAACCAATTACAGCTAGCAGCGGAGGGAGGTAGGGATGCATGGCCAATCACAGTCCAATACGTCATATGACGTCAGTGATAACGCAACAGAGACATGCACTGCGCAACCTTACCGCGGCTTGGACAGGCGGAGGCGGGAGCAGGCAGGTGGGGCGAATCTAAAAATAGCGTCGAGCCGGACACTCTCCGCGTAAAGGGGTTACACGCACCGCGGAATGTGAGCATCCTGGGTTCCGGCAGGGCACCGCGTAAACGTGGAAACGCGGAATGTGGGACTTGGTAAATTTTGTGGTTTGACTGTATTATTATTATTATTATTATTATTATTATTATTATTATTATTACTATTATTACTATTATTATTATTGTTATTATTATTATTATTAATAATATTATTATAATTATTATTACTATTACTATTACATTTTTGCCCCCTAGGCCCCGATGTGGGTCAGTGACCTGTGCCCGGTTGGGCAAATACCCGTAAAAAAAAAAAAAAAATTTTCACAAAAAAACTTCGGGTTTTCAGAGCTTTTTGGTTTTTGGAATTTCGGATAAAGGATTGTCAACCTGTACTATGGTGGCAAAATTCGACAGATCCAGTAGTTTTCCCAATCGTGCCAAGAAACCTCTTGCTTTACACAAAAGGCTTCTACTTTGTTTATCACATCTGTTACTTGTGCTTCTGGTAGACTGACTGACTGCTGATTGGTGTCCCAATGGAGACCTAACCAATCCAATTTCTGACATGGTAGGAGATTTAATTTGACCTGATTTTTATCTTTAATCCTCGGTTTTGAAATAGTACTAGTGTACATTGGGTCGCACTTTGACAGTCCTCTAAAGCAGTATTTTTCAAATTTTTTTTACTGCGACCCACAGCCAGAACAACAATTTGAATTGCGACCCATTAAACCTAAGTGTAATGATATGAAATGAGTAAATCAAAGACAAACACTGTTCACAATTTTCCTTTATTTAGCATCGACAAAATTCATGTAAATTTCTCATGATCCATTTATATTTGAATTATATGTATCCAATTGTATGAAAATAAAAATATTCTGATTTATTTTCGTGACCCATTTTTATTTTGCAACCCAATTTATTTATTTCTCGACCCACTGAAGGGTCGGGACCCATAGTTTGAAAACCCCTGCTCTAAAGAGTTCCCACTATCAGTCAATCGTCTAGATGAGCAAAAGTTCTTATGCCCTATGTCGCAAGGAGATCTCTGGGGATGTTCGCCAGTTTTGTAAACACTTTTGGTGCAATTGTCAGGCCGAATGGCTTCACTGTGAATTTGATAACTCACATCCCCCACTGCGAACACTTGAAACTTTCTGTACCTGGGAGCAACAGGCACGTGATAATAGGCATCTTCGAGATCCACTTTTGAGATCCAAGCATTGGGCGGAAGTAGATGCCTCAGATAATTGTAAGTGAGCATTTTTTTTTTTTTTTTGGGTTCTGGAAATGAACTTTTTTCAGGACGGAAAGATCTAAAATCTACCTCAATTTGTCGCTGCCTTTCTTGGGGATTGGGAACAGGCGAGACATGAAACACTTCTCTGACTGCAACAGTTCTATTACACCTCTGTTTAACAGTTGAATTACAAATTCTGTGAGTAAGGGGGTTGGTTTCTGACCCCTCTTTGGTAATGCTAAGGGAGGGTGCCTCAACCACGTCCATGTGAGGCCCCCTTTGATTGTCTTGTATGCCCATATGGAAGAAGTCCACCTGTTTTCCCAACCCCCTAGATGACCCAGCTGTCTGTCTTCATTGGAAAGGAGTGGTTGCTGATGCGGTGGAAAAAGGTCTCCTTCCACTTCTGAATAAACAGCCACCCCTACTACGTCTTGAATTGTTTCCTCCTCTAAAGTTTCCTAGCAGCTGGTCCTGTTCCCCTGTTAGACCTTCCTCTTTTAAATTTCCTAAAGGTCTGAGGACTCCTGGGAACAGTAATATGAATAGCTTGCTCAACAGCTGATCTATACTTAACTAATGTTTGTTCATCAAACAAGGCAGGAGAAAGAGGTGAAGAACGTAGCAATAAATAAGCACTACCACTTGAAGCATTATTAGTGGCTTGCTTCCTTAGCTGGGCTTTTAGTTTTAGGGCTTTCAACAACATTTCCATCAATGAGTTGTACAGGGAATATGGAATCCCTTGTATAGCAACAGCAAAATATCTGTCTACTTCTGAACTGTCCTCGTAGTCCAGCACAAACTTAGTCAATAACTGACACATCATGATTGCAGACCAACTATCCGCTGCCAACTTCCTAAATTTGAACTCTTCAAGCAAAAGTGCAGAAGCAACTGGTTTCAAATATATTTCATAACTTGTGTCAGCATATTCCTATTTGAAGGAATGAATATTAAATCTTTCATTATTTCATCTATTTCAGAGATCATTTTTGGGCAAATATCAGGCCAAGAAATTGTAGTATCACCTAAATACATTGAATGATAACCCACAGTTGCTTGGCCCTCCTGTCCCTTTGTAAGTGGTGAGAGATCAAGAAGTTTAGAAGCATTTTCATAAAATACCTTGAATAAGGAATCACAGACTCGGATGTGGTTGCAAACAAAGAAGACTTAGATCTTGTCAATGTTACCCAAGGCCTGTTGGGATCATCCTTACACTCAATGTTCTCCATCAGCTGCGTGGGAGTCGATAGCAGCCTGATTCCACTCATAGTAACCAACACTTTTGCCCCAAGTGGAAGAGGTTGCCAAAATGGGGACAGAATGAAGTCAGTCTCAACAGGTTCTCCCTGCTCTAGTAACTGAGCACTATGATTAGTGCCAACTTCCTCATCCTGATCCTGGAATCTATTAAAATCGGGCTGACTAGTTAGAGGTTCTTACAACCTTCCTACTGCCTTATTATCTTGGATGTCCAAGAACCTTCTTTTCTTAGCAGAAGTAGGTTGGTCTAACTGGGGATTAAGTCTCTTACCTATCACCCATTATTCTAAACTTTCTGCCAACTTGGGATCTTTCCAGTGTTTTGCATTTAGAAATTTACTCTTAGGCCTTATTCCATCTATTTTTAATTTGGATCTTTGATAATTCCTTCTTATCTCCTGCAGTTTGATTAATTTAAAAAAAAAATTTCATAACAAACTGCACAATCCAATGGTGAAAACAGGTTGTCTGAGACACATTTGCTATGAATTATGCAAGTCAAATGAGGATCTAACTTGGTAATCCAAGTGGCTCTACATCCTTGATAATTACATGTAGTATGGTCCCCTTGGGTCCTGGGTGAAACTACTACTACTAAATTCACATCCTCTACTGATGGACATTTCCTTGTATGTAGTGTATGAGGTGAACTCTCCAGTCCTTGTAGCTCCTCACTCAACACTAGTTCCCCAGGGACAGTTCCATGGTCTCCTCCATCATCTAGCAGTTCAGACAACTGTCCTTCATCCTCCTGTTCCACATCACTCATCTAAACTAGGAGGAACACCATGAGTCACACACTGTATCATCATAATAATGCAAGGGAGATTACATTTCCTCCCAAACATAATCAATATGACTCATAACAGTGATATTTCAGTGTTATTTCATTTAATATCTCTTATTGTTATATGAGTCACCAGTGTGACAATCATAAACAACTAACTCACTATATCATACACCTCTCCCTTCTCTTATTTCAATTATCCCTCAGCTCAATGAACTTTGTTTCTTAATCAAGCTAACTTCATTTTAGAGCACTCATATTTTGAGGGATCACCAAGTTCTCTATTTGTTGCCAATCAGGGTGCACAGACATCACCGCTTCAATTAATCATGCTTGAGCGATGATGCCTGAGTGAGCATCAAGCCACCCGGAAGGGTTGACAGTACTGAGCTGCTACCATAGCGCTCCATTGGCTAACATCGTTCACCATAACTCTAGCAAGATGTGTTGGGCCGAGAATTCCACCCTGAATGGTTCTCATTTAACCCATACTGAGGATACAAGGTCCATCCCAACGTAACTCTAGATTGCTAGTAAGACCGGAAGCTAAGCATCCAGAAGGACCACTAAGACTAGCAGCCTCGCTAAAGTTCGCCTGGAAAGGCTGAACCCGCTACTGAGGACATGAATAAAATAGAGTTATGAAGAGAAAACTTAGCTCTGGCCTGCATGCTGAAAGTAATGAGAAAACCCAGGGCAGAAGCCGGAAAAGTTTCGTGAATGAACATGAGGAGAGGGATGGCCACATATATCATGGTATTCATTACTTGCATGTGTGTAATTGGGACAAAGAAAAAATTATATACAGTATATATATACAGTGGTCCCTCGGTTAACAAACACAATTCGTTCCAGAAGGTCATTCGTTAACCGAAACCATTGTTTTAATGGGATTTTGGGTAATTGGTTCCAGCTCACAGAAAAGTATATACAAAGTAAAGCCAAAAATGCATAGTCAGAAACACTCCTAAAATTCCCCTAAAACGCCCTTAAATCACTACATATATCGTACATATACACTAGAACTCTTAAATCACTACTGTAATGTGATACAGGTGATTAATTTTATCTCGTGCAAAATATATGACGTTTATATTCAAATTATTCTCTGTCTTGCAAGGATTTCAGCAATGCAAATTATATTACCCTAACTTTAGTCTGAGATATTATATAAAATAAACACCTTAAAGCCTAAACAAAACAAGAATATTTTGTCTGGGAAGGCAAGGAGGGAGGGAGCCAGCGAGCATGGGAAGGGGGGAGCGGGAGGTGAGGTGACAGATAGTGTCTGGTGAAGTATAGTTTGTTTATTTATTTGAGAATTTTGTTTTTAGCTCATAAAATTCATATAAATTTCCCGGCCAGAATATAATTTACATTGCTGGAATTCTTATAAGATAGTGATTAATTTGAATATAAACAAGCTAAAATTTGCATTAGACATAAAAATTTTAGATCTAATTTAAGAATTTATTAGCATGGTTGGAGAGTTGTCTGGAGTGTTGTTGAGCAGTGTGGAGTGATGAAAAATTTTTTGTTTGAAACTACTGAGCACAGCTCAGAGGGAGTTGCAAGTGATGTTAGCACGCACTTAAACACATAATTTTTACTTGAAGGCACTTTTATATCATAATTCTATCTTATGGCTACTACAAAACACAAAATACTGTACTGTACTTCTATTTTCCTCAAAAGAACTATACAGTGGGGTATGCTATAACGAACGTAATTGGTTCCAGAACCTCGTTCGTTATAGCATTCGTTCGTTATAGGATTAATCCGTTCCAGGCCCCCAAATACAACCACTTAACACCGAAAAAATTCTGTGGAAAATGTAAAAAATATTGTACTTTATCTTACCTTAGTGTTGTTCAGCATGCAGGACAGGATGCAGAGGGGGAGGGGGGAGGAGAGAATTATGGAGAAGAGGTGGAAGGAGAGGAGTCATCCTTCCTAGCCCTCTTTGGTGACTGTCTCACAGGCACTTTGTCTGTAGGTTCTTTTGTTACCTTTGTAAAGAAGGAATCCAGGGTTGGCTGCTTCAACCTTGATTTCTGGACCTTCCAAAAGTAGTTCATAACATTGTCATTGAACACACTGATGGCCTTTTGCACAGAACCAACATCAGGATGATAATCCTCAGCAAGCTTGGACAGTTTGCTCCAGCAAAAGAACGCATCCTTGAGATCTTTGGTTGGAATGATGCGGCTCTCCTCCTTGTCCTCTTCCTCCCCTGACTCCTCAGAAGTTAAGCTCTGCTTCAGTGTCTCATTTTCCCCTTTGTGAAGCTCAAGCAGCTCCTCAGTGGACAATGCCTTACTGTGCTCTTCCACCAACTCCTCAACATCATCATCATCCACTTCCAGGCCTATGGAATTGCCCAGAGACACAATATCATGAACAACAGCCTCTTCTTCTAACTCTTCGAAGCCTTCAAAGTCTCATTGAAGCACACATTCAGGCCACAATGGCCTCCAAGCAGCACAAAGACACCTGACAGTAACCTCTTTCCAGGCTGAGGTAATTAAAAATACAGCGTCTGCTATATTGAAGTGACTCTTCCCAAATTCCTTCAAGCTAACATCACTGGAAGAAGTGGACGCAAAACATTTTCTAAACAGTGCCTTTGTGTACAACTTCATAAAGTTAGAAATTACCTGTTGATCCATGGGCTGGATGAGAGGTGTTGTGTTGGGTGGCAAGAAGTGCACAGTGATGAAGTTCGACTCCTCTGGCAATTCAACCATCAAATTAGGAGGGTGGGCTGGTGCATTGTCCATCACCAACAAAGCTTTCAGTGGAAGATTATTCTCCCTGAGGTATTCCCGAACACTGGGTCCAAACACCTCAATCACCCACGCAGAGAATAAATTCCTGGTCACCCAAGCCTTTGGGTTTGACCGCCACATAACACCAAGGCGGGTCTTCCTAATTTTTTTGAAAGCTCTGGGGTTTTCTGCGTGGCACACAAGGAGTGGCTTTATTTTGCAGTCACCAGAAGCATTAGCACAAAGAAGGAGGGTAAGCGTGTCTTTTATTGGCTTATGGCCAGGGACAGAAGTTTCCTCCTTGGTAATGTATGTACGGTGAGGCATTTTTTCCAAAAAAAGTCCAGTTTCATCACAGTTGAATACCTGCTGAGAAACAAAGCCTCCCTCTTTAATAACATTAAAAAAAAATGTCATGGTGTTCCTTAGCTGCTTCCTTATCTGCACTAGCAGCATCACCATGTCTCACAACACTATGTATTTTATTTCTCCTTCTGAAACCAGTAAACCACCCCTTGGTACCCCTAAACACTGGCACATCACTATCACTTCCACTGGGAGTCTTGGCTTTAAGGTCCTCAAACAATTATCTGGCCTTCTCACAATTATAGCTTCACTAATGCTATCACCTGCCATTTCTTTCTCCTTTATCCACAACAAGAGTAAATTTTCCATCTCCTCAATCACATTACACCTTGCTTTGCTAAGTCTAGAGATTCCCTTAGCCACTTGCACTCTTTATTCTTTAAAATCGTACATATAGTCGATTTAGCCATCCCATACTCATCACTAAGTTTCGCAATGCTTGTTCCATCCTCACGTTTCTTTATGATTTCTCTCATAGTTTCAAGAGTTATTAGCTTTCTCACTCGCTTTGGACGATTCATTGTTACAATTGTACACTTGTATAACAAAATATTTATACAAATAACTCTATTTCAACATCAAAAGACGAAATTTCAACAATAACAGTGGTGCACTGGCTACACAATGAGACAAAGATGGCATCTGACGCTCTTGTTGTGGGTCGCGGTACAACAATATTCATGCACCAGGCGAAATAGTCCCGTATTCATCTGCGTTCGTTGTAGGAGTTGCGTTCGTTATAGCATTCTCAATTTTATAGGTAAAGTCGTTCGTTATAGGAATAGGATCCGTTCGTTATAGCATACCCCACTGTAAAATACTGAGCAATAGGAATATTCAGGCAGCACAAAACTTTTCACTATTTAACCTCTTTTCAAATATATAGTATACAGGTTGACAACCCTTTATCCGAAATTCCAAAAACCAAAAAGCTCTAAAAACCGAAATTTTTTTTTTTTTTTTAAACAGGGATTAGCCCACCCGGGCATAGATCACTGACCCACACCGGGGCCTGAGGGGCGAAAATGTAATAGTAATAATAATTATAATAATTATTCATAGTAAATAAAAATTGTAATAAAAAATACACCAAAATAAAATACAGTTGAGTCTCACTTTACGCGGTTAATATAACCCACGGGATACCGCGGAAAGTGAGAAACGCGTAAAGTGAACAACATAACATATGGGATTAATTGAAATAGAGACCCGGCCGACCCCCAAACTCCACTTTTTGACGACACACAACTATGTTGTAGTAAAAATATTATCTTAACTTTATGATGGCATGCACACACAATTAATAATTAAGAGAAATATCAATAATATTAGGTTTTTTAACACTTACGTTAGTAAAAAAGATGGCTGGGCACATGGGGATGGGCGGTTGGTTCCGAGGCAGAGGGCAGATTATTGGCCCTCACCTGTATCACTTGTATCAATTGTATCACTATCCACCACAGGCTTGTAGGGCCTCTTTGTCAAACCCCTCAAAGTCCATACAAGTCCATATCCTCACTATAATTATCACTATCACTGACTTGGGCCGGCTGTGGTGGGTGGCGGGTGAAGAACTGGTAATGTTTTGATGACTGGGCGACCTTGTGCGCACCATGCTCGCGCCGCTTACACAACATGGCGGATGGTGGGAGAGGGCGGGAGAGATGGCGGGAGGTTTGGATCCAAATGAAAAGTAGCCACCCACTCTCCACAGAAGACGCATGAATGTACATCCTGGTTTCGCAGGGCACCGAAGATAACGGAAACGCTGAATACAGAAAGTGAGGTTGACTGTAATAATGATAATAATAATAATAATAATAATAATAATAATAATAATAAAATATAATAATAAAATTAATAATAATAATAACAATAATACTGTAATAATAAAATAATAATAATAAAAAGAAATACAGTCAACC
>NW_024723050.1:5012107-5030206 GCF_018991925.1 Homarus americanus | reverse complement strand
GGAGCCAGGGGGCATGGGAAGGGGGGGGGGGAGCGGGAGGTGAGGTGACAGATAGTGTCTGGTGAAGTATAGTTTGTTTATTTATTTGAGAATTTTGTTTTTAGCTCATAAAATTCATATAAATTTCCCGGCCAGAATATAATTTACATTGCTGGAATTCTTATAAGATAGTGATTAATTTGAATATAAACAAGCTAAAATTTGCATTAGACATAAAAATTTTAGATCTAATTTAAGAATTTATTAGCATGGTTGGAGAGTTGTCTGGAGTGTTGTTGAGCAGTGTGGAGTGATGAAAAATTTTTTGTTTGAAACTACTGAGCACAGCTCAGAGGGAGTTGCAAGTGATGTTAGCACGCACTTAAACACATAATTTTTACTTGAAGGCACTTTTATATCATAATTCTATCTTATGGCTACTACAAAACACAAAATACTGTACTGTACTTCTATTTTCCTCAAAAGAACTATACAGTGGGGTATGCTATAACGAACGTAATTGGTTCCAGAACCTCGTTCGTTATAGCATTCGTTCGTTATAGGATTAATCCGTTCCAGGCCCCCAAATACAACCACTTAACACCGAAAAAATTCTGTGGAAAATGTAAAAAATATTGTACTTTATCTTACCTTAGTGTTGTTCAGCATGCAGGACAGGATGCAGAGGGGGAGGGGGGAGGAGAGAATTATGGAGAAGAGGTGGAAGGAGAGGAGTCATCCTTCCTAGCCCTCTTTGGTGACTGTCTCACAGGCACTTTGTCTGTAGGTTCTTTTGTTACCTTTGTAAAGAAGGAATCCAGGGTTGGCTGCTTCAACCTTGATTTCTGGACCTTCCAAAAGTAGTTCATAACATTGTCATTGAACACACTGATGGCCTTTTGCACAGAACCAACATCAGGATGATAATCCTCAGCAAGCTTGGACAGTTTGCTCCAGCAAAAGAACGCATCCTTGAGATCTTTGGTTGGAATGATGCGGCTCTCCTCCTTGTCCTCTTCCTCCCCTGACTCCTCAGAAGTTAAGCTCTGCTTCAGTGTCTCATTTTCCCCTTTGTGAAGCTCAAGCAGCTCCTCAGTGGACAATGCCTTACTGTGCTCTTCCACCAACTCCTCAACATCATCATCATCCACTTCCAGGCCTATGGAATTGCCCAGAGACACAATATCATGAACAACAGCCTCTTCTTCTAACTCTTCGAAGCCTTCAAAGTCTCATTGAAGCACACATTCAGGCCACAATGGCCTCCAAGCAGCACAAAGACACCTGACAGTAACCTCTTTCCAGGCTGAGGTAATTAAAAATACAGCGTCTGCTATATTGAAGTGACTCTTCCCAAATTCCTTCAAGCTAACATCACTGGAAGAAGTGGACGCAAAACATTTTCTAAACAGTGCCTTTGTGTACAACTTCATAAAGTTAGAAATTACCTGTTGATCCATGGGCTGGATGAGAGGTGTTGTGTTGGGTGGCAAGAAGTGCACAGTGATGAAGTTCGACTCCTCTGGCAATTCAACCATCAAATTAGGAGGGTGGGCTGGTGCATTGTCCATCACCAACAAAGCTTTCAGTGGAAGATTATTCTCCCTGAGGTATTCCCGAACACTGGGTCCAAACACCTCAATCACCCACGCAGAGAATAAATTCCTGGTCACCCAAGCCTTTGGGTTTGACCGCCACATAACACCAAGGCGGGTCTTCCTAATTTTTTTGAAAGCTCTGGGGTTTTCTGCGTGGCACACAAGGAGTGGCTTTATTTTGCAGTCACCAGAAGCATTAGCACAAAGAAGGAGGGTAAGCGTGTCTTTTATTGGCTTATGGCCAGGGACAGAAGTTTCCTCCTTGGTAATGTATGTACGGTGAGGCATTTTTTCCAAAAAAAGTCCAGTTTCATCACAGTTGAATACCTGCTGAGAAACAAAGCCTCCCTCTTTAATAACATTAAAAAAAAATGTCATGGTGTTCCTTAGCTGCTTCCTTATCTGCACTAGCAGCATCACCATGTCTCACAACACTATGTATTTTATTTCTCCTTCTGAAACCAGTAAACCACCCCTTGGTACCCCTAAACACTGGCACATCACTATCACTTCCACTGGGAGTCTTGGCTTTAAGGTCCTCAAACAATTATCTGGCCTTCTCACAATTATAGCTTCACTAATGCTATCACCTGCCATTTCTTTCTCCTTTATCCACAACAAGAGTAAATTTTCCATCTCCTCAATCACATTACACCTTGCTTTGCTAAGTCTAGAGATTCCCTTAGCCACTTGCACTCTTTATTCTTTAAAATCGTACATATAGTCGATTTAGCCATCCCATACTCATCACTAAGTTTCGCAATGCTTGTTCCATCCTCACGTTTCTTTATGATTTCTCTCATAGTTTCAAGAGTTATTAGCTTTCTCACTCGCTTTGGACGATTCATTGTTACAATTGTACACTTGTATAACAAAATATTTATACAAATAACTCTATTTCAACATCAAAAGACGAAATTTCAACAATAACAGTGGTGCACTGGCTACACAATGAGACAAAGATGGCATCTGACGCTCTTGTTGTGGGTCGCGGTACAACAATATTCATGCACCAGGCGAAATAGTCCCGTATTCATCTGCGTTCGTTGTAGGAGTTGCGTTCGTTATAGCATTCTCAATTTTATAGGTAAAGTCGTTCGTTATAGGAATAGGATCCGTTCGTTATAGCATACCCCACTGTAAAATACTGAGCAATAGGAATATTCAGGCAGCACAAAACTTTTCACTATTTAACCTCTTTTCAAATATATAGTATACAGGTTGACAACCCTTTATCCGAAATTCCAAAAACCAAAAAGCTCTAAAAACCGAAATTTTTTTTTTTTTTTTAAACAGGGATTAGCCCACCCGGGCATAGATCACTGACCCACACCGGGGCCTGAGGGGCGAAAATGTAATAGTAATAATAATTATAATAATTATTCATAGTAAATAAAAATTGTAATAAAAAATACACCAAAATAAAATACAGTTGAGTCTCACTTTACGCGGTTAATATAACCCACGGGATACCGCGGAAAGTGAGAAACGCGTAAAGTGAACAACATAACATATGGGATTAATTGAAATAGAGACCCGGCCGACCCCCAAACTCCACTTTTTGACGACACACAACTATGTTGTAGTAAAAATATTATCTTAACTTTATGATGGCATGCACACACAATTAATAATTAAGAGAAATATCAATAATATTAGGTTTTTTAACACTTACGTTAGTAAAAAAGATGGCTGGGCACATGGGGATGGGCGGTTGGTTCCGAGGCAGAGGGCAGATTATTGGCCCTCACCTGTATCACTTGTATCAATTGTATCACTATCCACCACAGGCTTGTAGGGCCTCTTTGTCAAACCCCTCAAAGTCCATACAAGTCCATATCCTCACTATAATTATCACTATCACTGACTTGGGCCGGCTGTGGTGGGTGGCGGGTGAAGAACTGGTAATGTTTTGATGACTGGGCGACCTTGTGCGCACCATGCTCGCGCCGCTTACACAACATGGCGGATGGTGGGAGAGGGCGGGAGAGATGGCGGGAGGTTTGGATCCAAAAATGGCGCAGCTCGCCAGCCACTCTCCGCGTAAAGAGGTACACGCACCGCGGAATGTTAGCATCCTGGGTTCCGGCAGGGCACCGCATAAACGTGGAAACGCGGAATGTGGGACCGCGTAAAGTGAGGGTTGACTGTAATAATGATAATAATAATAATAATAATAATAATAATAATAATAATAATAAAATATAATAATAAAATTAATAATAATAATAACAATAATACTGTAATAATAAAATAATAATAATAAAAAAGAAATACAGTCAACCCTCGCTTTACGCGGTCCCACATTCCGCGTTTCCACGTTAACGTGGTGCCCTGCCAGAACCTAACGTGCTCACATTACGCGGTGCGTGAACCCCATTACGCGGAGAGTGTCCGGCGCGACGCTATTTTTAGATTCACCCCACCCGCCTGCCTGCCTGTGCTCTCGCCTCTCCTTCCTCCTCCCTCCCTCCCTCCTCCCTCCGCCTGGGCAAGCCGCGCGGTAAGGTTGCGCAGTGTGTGTCTTTGTTGCGTTATCACTGACGTCATATGACGTATCGGACTGTGATAGGCCATGCATCCCTACCCCCCTCTGCTGCTAGCTGTAATTGGCTTAAAGTATTATGACGTGTCCACCCGGGGGAGGGAGGGAGGGAGGGAGGGAGGGAGGAAAGACGATCCTTGATCTAGCCGCGCCAGTTTCATCCCTCCACGCCAGACCGTGTAAATGTGCATCCATTGTTCTGTAAAATGGCTTCCGCCGGACCACCACCGCCACCAGAGAGAAACCTTTCCTTACCTGGACCCAGCGGCACTAAGCCAAAGAAGACACGACGTTCCTTAAGCTACGAGGTGAAGTATACCATCATCCAAGAGTTGGATAAAGGAAGAAGGCAGGTTGATTTGGCGCGCCAGCATGGTGTGAATGAATCTACTATTCGAACAATAAAGAAGGATGCAGCCAAGATAAAGGAGCACATGGAGATCACAAAGTCTACAGGTGCTTCTATGATCAAGTATTTTCACAACCAGGTGCTTCTCAAGACAGAAAAATTACTTGTGAGGTACTTGGTGCGTCAGGCGCAACGGAACATGGCGGTCGACACGCGCTCTGTTAAGGAGTACGCACGTGAACTGTACATTGTAGTGGCACGAAAGATGGGAATTACAGAGCCCAAACCCTTTAATGCTTCCTCTGGGTGGTTACAGAGGTTTAAGATCCGGAACAAGATCACCAATATAAACATTGGTGGTGAAGAAGCGAGTGCTGACCGTGCTGCGGCTAGGGAATTTCCTCCGTTTTTACGTGAGATTATGGAGCAAGGACAGTACAGTGACGACCAGGTGTTTAACATGGACGAATCTGGTCTGTTCTGGAAAAAGCTACCTTCCAAGTCCTTCGTTGTAAAGAATGCCAGCAAGATTCGGGGCCGGAAGATGCAGAAGGAACGCATCACCGTCCTGTTTACCACCAATGCCTCCGGTACCTGTAAGCTCAAGTTATCGGTGATCCACACAGCACGCAAGCCGCACGCCTACAAAACCATGGACATGACCAAGCTAAATGTCCACTGGCTGACCGCACGTAAGGCGTGGATGTTCTCTACATTGTCCCTCTCCTGGTTTGATGACTGTTTTGTTCCCGATGTAAAGAAATTCTGTGAGCGACAGAATGTGCCATTCAAGATTTTGTTGCTGCTGGACAACGCACCAGGACACTCGCCCCTACTGTTAGATCATCACCCCAACGGAAAAAGTGGTCTTCCTTCCTCCCAACACTACGTCTATATTACAGCCCATGGACCAAGAGTTAATCTGTAATGTAAAAGCTGCATTCTCTACGAAAAAATTCAAACTCCTGAACGACTACACCAACACCAGGGAAGAGTTGCGTAACCTGAGTGACACCACCACCGATAGCAAGAGCGAAGAAGACGAGGATCAACAGTTGGCACAGCAAAAAATACTGTTCAAACAATTCTGGATAGTATTAACATCAAGAAAGCTGTGGACTTCTTGGTGGAGTCATGGGATCAGCTGTCTATTGCTATAATTCGTCACGCATGGAGACATGTGTTGCATGGAATACCAGGTGAGAGGAGGAGTCAATCTGTGACTGGTGAGGTTCAGACTGTTGCAGTAGCAGTGGACCTTGCCAGAGAAGCTGCGCAGACTGTTACAGTTCCAGGCTTCTCCGAGACCACCAACGACGACATCATGGAGGTGATAATGGAACCTGATGTGACTACCGTGGAGATGGTACATGATGATGACGACGTCAGTGAAGAGGCAGGTGGTGCGTTATCCCAAGAAGAACAACGCTTATCCCATAGTAACGTTAAGGGTGCCATCGAGTGTATCGAGAAAGCCAAGCTCCTCCTTTCCGACGACCCTGACGCAAGCAGGTATGAAATCTTCTCTACCCAGCTGTTGCAGACTATGGAGCCCTACATCAAGGTGTATCACGACAACATCAACACCAGCTGTCAGCAAAGCATAACAGATTTCTTCGCCCGCAACCCACCACAGCCAGCCCAAGCCAGTGATAGTGACAGTGAAGATGACTTTGAGGGATTTGTCAGGGAAGCCCTGACAACTGTAAGTGACAGTGATGGTGATGCACCTAGTAATGGTGATTCACCTGAGGGCCAGTAGCCTGCCCTCTGCCTCGGAACCAGCCTCCATCCCCGCACGCTGACCCATCTCTTCTACTAACGTAAGTGTTCCACCTAACTTTTAGTTTTCCTAACCTAACCATTATTTTTCCTATGTTAACCTTTATTTTCCCTAACCTAACCTCTTCTATATTACTTGTTTTTCATACCATCATAAAGTTAAGATAAAATTTTTACTACAACATAGTTGTGTGTCGTCAAAAAGTGGAGTTTGGGGGTCGGCCCGGACTCTATTTCAATTAATCCCATATGTTATGTTATTCACTTTACGTGTTCCTCACTTTCCGCGGGACCCTGCGGGTTACATTAACCGCGTAAAGTGAGGGTTGACTGTACAAGAATGAAAAAAAAGATCAAAAGTGAGAAACACGACCTAGACCTATGAATTGTTATTATTATTATAATTTTTATTATATTTTCGCTACCCAGGCCCCAATGTGGGTCAGTGACTTTTGCCCAGGTAGGCTTAAAAAAAAAAAAATAAAATAAAATAAAATAAAATCTGAAAACCGAAAAATACCGAAATCCGAAATGCCTCTGGCCCCAAGGATTTCGGATAAGGGATTGTCAACCTGTATAAACAGTATATAATATTTACATGTACTTTTACTTATTTTAGAACTTCTTAATCATGTGGAAGCCTTTGTAACACAGAATGCACAAGGCAACTCCACACCCCCTGCACCATGTTGCCATATCTTTGCACCAGGTTTCACTGTGGCTGGTAGGGTGGGGAGGGGGGTAGTGCTATTGTGTGTATCATGTCCTCACCGCTGGCTGCCTCAACACACTCGACATCATCTGGCTTTGTTTCCTCCCCATCATTGTCTTCATCACCCTGTACTATATCAATGTCACTCAAATCAAACAACTCTTAATTAACAGCACTACTGTCAAGTAAACGCCTTCGTTTGTGCTTGGGTGTAGGGGAGTGAGGTGGGTCACGAGAGGTCGAAGGATGTGCATCCCTCATGGTAGCTGGCCAAGTGACCATGAAGCACGAGTCATAAGACAAAGATTACTTTTACATATTTTACTTTTAACCTTTTCACCACTGATCAGCTCATTAGCCACTTGGGTGGTCGGTCATATTTTTTTATACACTGTTGGCAAGTTCCTGAATGTATCTGTACCTATGTCAGTGTTGGTCAAGTCTGGTCTTAAAAGAATTCACTCAGTGCCATCACAGCACTCTCTGGCAGATTGTTCCAAAAGTTCACAATTCTCACTCTGAAAAAGTTTGCTCTTGCAGTTTTCTGGATTTGTGTCTTCTTCAACCTTGAGCTGTGACCCTTAGTGGGGTGGACGTCCACCAGCTCCAGGTATGAACACTCACCTGAGTAGTGCCCTCTGAGTTGTATATAAACTTCAATTAGGTCATCCCTTGTCCATCTATAGTATAAGCTAGGGGACCAGATAGGGTGACAGTACTTCAGACGGGGAAGCACCTCATTATTGAAAAGTGTTATGAGGGACGGACCGTTTAGATATCTGAACGACCTACTAGTTCAGTTGCTTGATTCACCTTCTCACAATGGCACACGAGTTCAGTTGCCAATTAAACAAGCATCTCATGCAAAGTATTTTGTCCCTCTTGGACATTCAAAATATGCCACAAAAATTAAGAACGTTAAGGAACGTCACCCGGGCTTTAAGGGTTAAAGAAAATGTGACCAAAACAAAAGTAAAGTACATTTACTGATTTCAGAAGACAATAACTTCTTTATCAAATTCTCACAATTTACACTTTGTCCACTGCTATGATATGTAAGAAAGAAAAGCAATTTTTTACACTTAATGAAAATATTGTACTGCTGAAAACTGCATTCTGTTTCAAAGAACCGTGAATAGGAAAAAAAGGTACATTTACAAGTTTCACAACATAACAATATTGTTACTAAATTCTCACAATTTATACTTTGTTCCTCTAATAAAATATAGGAAGGAACATGCTTTAAACTGAATCATTAGTAATTCAACAATCAGGAACTTCATTTTCTCAGAGAAAATATTAACAAAACTGTGCTTTTATTGGTAGACAACATAATTGTGTGTTCATTTACTATTATTTGTTTCCTCCCAGAGAAAATATATAAAGAAAATAGGTAGTTTAGTTATTGGTTGCAAGTAATGACAAGTACTTTTATATTTTTTATTCTCAAAATGCTTCAGACAAAAATGATCTTTCCATTTCCTCAAAGGTGACTGGAGCATATTTGAAGCATGCTACAATGGCAGCATTTACATCAATTTGAACTGCATTGCCTTCAAGAACATATGCAATGTTTTATAATTTATCTAAATCTTGAATAGCGGAGAGGACCTTTTCACACTTTTGCATAAAACCCGACCTTTATTGCCTGTAGCTCTACTACTGATTTCCTTGTCATTATTGGTAACTACTTGGAAAGAATTTGCCAAAGTCTCATCTTTTTGTTTTCTTCAAGTGAAGTAATAACACCTGGTAACTTTGAAAAATGAACAACAATGAATGATCTTTGTGGATTGTGCTCTTGAGAAGGATTTTTTTCACAATTCATATTGAAGAAGCGTCACCATCAGATATATTTAAAAATTTTGTCACTCATAAAATGTCTTGCATAACAGAGTGGTGCTGTAAGCCATGTCCCCCACCTTGAGAGAATGGGTTGCAGAGGCTGCATGAGGGAGCTTTAAGAAAAATTTTCTTTCCATTTGAAATCAATACATGAAGATCATGAAATAAACTACATACCGTACCTACATAACTCCTCTGCAACTCTATGGATTACATGCATTAAGAAAGTCAAGTGAAGGATTGCAGAGAATATAACTTGCAGGGCTCTTGCAGCTTTTATCATGTAGAGAGCTTGACTCATCTGGTCAAAGCAGAGTCTGTATTTGTAAATTGCTGGGTTATGATTGAGTTAAGTGCTTCTGATGTACAGTAAATACAGTACAGTGGTCCCTCAGTTAGCGAACACAATTCGTTCCACAGAGTCATTTGCAGTAAAGTACTCTTACTTTGAGGTGTGTATGTAGAAGGCTCCTGGTTGATGATGATGATGGGAATTAGAAGTGGGGTTGAAGGAGAAGAGAAGGAAGTGGGGTTGGAGAAGAAATCACCTTTCAGGGGACCCATGCTTCATGCCGTCATTTCACCAATAGGTGTAACTCAAGTTATTTTATTTAAATTAATACTGCACTGCGCTATATATTATCAATATGTTAACTGAATTTCAGAATGACCAATAATTTCAATGTAAAATTGCAAAAAAATATTCAAGACACTAACAAAATAGATGTTCACTCCACTGTCAATAAAGCCAAACTGACACCTGGTGGCTGAGTCAAGCGGCTGATGGGCGCACAAAAAACTAGTTCCCTGTACTGCAAATATTATCAATATGTTAACTAAATTTTAAAATGACTAATAATTTTAATACAAAAAATGCAAAAATACTTTTTTATTACAACTTTCTTGATATTTACTCCACTGGAAACGAATGTACCGGGTAAACATAGAACAGATTACTGCATTGGCAGACTAGCCCATCAGCTGATGCTCACAACAAAACGTGTTGTTCGTAAGGATTTCGTTAATCAAAGTTTTATTCGTTAACCGAATTGAAGATCCTTTCTGGGAGATAATTCGTTAACCGGAATTTTTTTAATCGAGTCGTTCGTTAACCGAGGGACCATTGTACAGTGGGGTATGCTATAACGAACGGATCCTACTACGAATATTCCTATAACGAACGGTTTTACCTATAAAATTGAGAATGCTATAACGAACGAAACTCCTACAACGAACATTATTTATTTATTTATTTATTTTATTTATTTATTTATTTTTTTTTACTAATTTATTGTTTTTTTATTACAAGTATTAATGATACTCATTATTTCAGGGGTTTAGATGCACATTTATGCACTTTTTTACAATTTTTACAATTTTATATTATATTTTTCAGTGTTAAGTGGTTGTATTTGGGGGCCTGGAACGGATTAATCCTATAACGAACGAATGCTATAACGAACAAGGTTCTAGAACCAATTAGATTCGTTATAGCATACCCCACTGTATATACACTTTTGAGGACTGACTCGCCTCCTTGGTTCCAGTTATCATGTTGGCAATTTCATCCTTTATTATCTGGATAACACCAACATAACAAGTGTTCACATATGTTTTCTGTAACTTGCCCTCACTAAGTACATTCTCCTTGGTGTATTTCTTTAAAAAAGTCTTCTGAGACTTATTTTCCAGTTTCCACAGATGATCGTCGGCATCAACAAATGCTTTGCACAGATTGAACGAAAATTGAGGTTGCCAACCGGAAGCTGTAGTATATGAAGTAAGAAGGCATGTGCTTTGTTGACCAGTTTAGCGAGCAGCGGCAGCTTTGTCCTTAAAGTCTTTAAATGTAGAGAAACAAAGTACTGTACAATACTTCTTGTAGTTCACTTATTTTTTTTTTTTACATGTTTAGCAAAATAAATGGCTCCATCTGTAGTCAGCTCATTGCTACCAAACTCTTTAACTAAATTATTAAGTTTTGAAGAAGTACAGTACCCACTTTAGGCAATGTAAGAGAATTGTGTCGGGCATTGTTTGAAAGAGAACTGACTGGCTCAAACAGTGCGGTCCAGACTGCAGAAGATGGAGTGCTGTGCCAGGATATATTCACAGGCACTGTAAGAAATGTCCAATTATAACTAAGTAATCTTCTTCTGGGCAAAGAGCAAGATATTCCGTTTCCTTAAAGACCACAAATTGGCACTCCTTATTAGAAATAGTGACTGGACTAAGGATGCCAATCACAACTGTGTAGTGAATCTCTCCTCTAAACAACTAGACAGTGATACCTTGTGTGCCCTCGGCTATGGTTTAAGTTTTGATGGCTCTAACAAGAGAGTCGACAGTGTTGACAAAGCCAGAGCATTTTGCAATTTGGAGAAATTCAGTAATTTGACAAATGAAGAAGTGAACATGTGTAAAGGTATTGTGTATGCATCTGTGTCTAAGGCTTGTGTTCCAAATTGTCCAGAAAGATTCACCAAAGCAATCCAAATCCTTAAGAAAAATAAGGATCTACATGTTACTAAAGCAGATAAAGCCAACACAGTACATGTAGTGATTTTAAACAAAGATGATTATGTTTCTAAAATGAATGACCTTTTATGTGATGTTGCAACATATTCTAAGCTCATAAATAATCCTCTCAACACAGTTAACACTCAGTTTAAAAAAAAACTTAAGTCTCTATTGAGAGGTAAAGCTAATCTCATTAAACATTTTACTTCAACGTCCCCTCCACTGCCATACATGTACGGTGTAATCAAGACCCACAAGCCTAATAACCCAGCAAGACCCATCATTAGCTCAGTTGGGTCAATCTCTTATAAATTATATAAATGGTTAGTTTCTTTACTAAATCCCCAAGTTGGCAACATTTCTAACTCTAATATTAAGAATAATAAGGATCTGGTTGATAAATTCAATAACTTGCACATTAATTATTTTAATCTGGTCAGTTTTGATGTAACATCTCTCTTTACAAAGGTCCCAGTCGATGATTTACTGGAGTTCCTCACAGATTCCCTGGACAATATTTCATTGCCCGTCTCGAAAGATGACTTCATCGAACTCATCAAACTATGTACAGTGGTCCCTCGGTTAACGAACGGTTCGGTTAATGAAATTTCGGTTAACGAATTACCTTCCATAAGAATCTTCAATTCGGTTAACGAACAAAAATTCGATTAACGAAATCCTTACAAAAATCACATTTTGTTGTGAGCATCAGCTGATGGGCTACTCTGTCAATTCAGTAATCTGGTCTATGTTTACATTCGTTTCCAATGAAGTAAATATCAATAAAGTTGTGCTATTTAATATTTTTGCATGTACAGTAGTACCCCGCTTAACGCGGTCAATAAAACCCACAGGGTACCGTGTTAAGTGAAAACCGCGCTAAATGAACAACAGAACATATGGGATTAATTCCAATAGAAACTGGCCCGACCCCCAAACTCCACTTTTTCTGACACAATACCTATGTTCCAGTAAAAATTACATCTTAATTTTATGATGGTACATGCACACAATTAATACTTAAGAGAAATAGAGAAATACAGTCGCCAAGTTAATGTCCATTCAAATAATGGACTCAACTCCCTCCCCCTCTTCTCACACTACACTCACTGGCTCTTCCCTCTGAGAAATTTTGGGGGGAAAACCACTAAATTTTAATAAATAATACCTCAAACTAAAGTTAGGATAATACAATTGACATTGCTGGATTCCTTGTAAGACCAGGAATATTTTTAATATAAATGTCATATATTTTGCACAAAAGATAACATATTTACTCAGAGTAAACATTATATCTAAAATTTGTATGTCTAATGCAAAATCTATGATGTTTATATTCAAAATGATCACCAAATTGTAAGAATTCCAGCAATGTAAATTATATTCTGGCCGGGTAATTTGTATGAATTTTATGAGCTAAAACAAATATCTTCAGTTAATAAAAAAAAAATATTCTTCACGACACTATCTGTCAATCAAAGTACCCCACCTTGCCTCCCCCCCTCTTCCAACCGCCGTCGGTCAGTCCCAACCCTCCCCCCACCCCCCACCAATCCTCCCTTCAAGAGTTTTTAACATTTAGTATTAAATAATACCTCAGATTAAAGTTAGGATAATATAATTGACATTGCTGGATTCCTTGTAAGACCAGGAATATTTTGAATATAAATGTCATATTTTGCACAAAAGATAACATATTTACTAAGAGTAAACATTATATCTAAAATTTGTATGTCTAATGCAAAATCTATGATGTTTATATTCAAAATGATCATCAAATTGTAAGAATTCCAGCAATGTAAATTATATTCTGACCGGGTAATTTGTATGAATTTTATGAGCTAAAACAAACATCTTCAGTTAATAAAAAAAAAAATATTCTTCACTCTGTAAACGATGGTCGGTCGGTCCCTCCCTACCAGATGTGTGGGAAAACCAGAATATTTACCTTTTTAGTAATAAATAATACCTCAAACTAAAGTTAGGATAATACAATTGACATTGCTGGATTCCTTGTAAGACCAGGAATATTTTGAATACAAATGTCATATATTTTGCACAAAAAATAACATATTTACTCAGAGTAAACATTATATCTAAAATTTGTATGTCTAATGCAAAATCTATGATGTTTATATTCAAAATGATCATCATATTGTAAGAATTCCAGCAATGTAAATTATATTCTGGCCGGGTAATTTGTATGAATTTTATGAGCTAAAACAGGCAGGCAGGCAGTCAGGCAGGGTGGCGGTGGGGGTGGGGCTAATCTAAACTAGCTCGAAGTCGAGACTTATGCCAGATACGGAAAAAACTCCGCTGCTATGAAAAGTTCGGTTTCATGCAGGGGCAATCACAGATACGGAAATTGCGCTACAAACCGCAGTTAAGCGGGTATTACTGTTTTATATTAAAATTATTAGTCATTTTAACATTTATTTAACACATTGGTAATATATGCAGTACAGGGAACTAGTTTGATGTGCGCCCATCAGATGCGTGAGTCGGTCAAAAGGTGTCAGTTGAGACTTTGAAAACAGTGGAGAGAGCATCTATTTTGTTGGTGTCTTGAATATTTTTGCATTTTTCATTGAAATTATTGGTCATTCTGAACTTTAGTTAACATATTGATAATATATAGCGCAGTGCAGTGTTGATTTAAAGAAAATAATCTTGAATTACACCTAGTGAACTTAAAATTTTATTGGTGAAATTACTGTATCAACCATGGGTCCCCTGAAAGGTGATTTCTCCTCCATCCCCACTTCCTTCTCTTCTCCCTTCTCCTCCACCCTCACTTCTAATTCCCATCATCATCATCAACCAGGAACCTTCTACATACACACCTCAAAGTAAGTATAATTTACTGCATTTTTTTTTACTTTGTATTGTATGTACTTTTCGGTGACCTGGAACCAATTATCCAATATCCCATTGAAACAATGGATTCGGTTAACAAAATTTCGTTAATCTAATCTAATCTTTCTGAACGAATTGTTTTCGCGGAATCGGCGACCACTGTACAGCTCCTCCCCGACGCATTTACCTACTCGACTTATTTAATTAATTTCAGAATTCTACGACCTGCCCTAGTCGCACTAAAGTTTAATAAATTATTTATTTTCGAAGTCCTATGTCGGTACACAGATAAAATTTTCGTTTGTATCCACTTAAAATGGCTGGCGTTTAAAAGTGAGAGTTTTGTGCTGAGAAGAAAAAGAGACACCCATTTTAGATTTCTATGTATTATTTAGCATCTTTAATTTGGCGATCTGGATTTTAGTCCCTAACCCCCTGCCGTAAGTCAGGGAGCAGTTGTATACAGTGGTCCTCGGTTAACGATTTACCTTCCATAAGATTCTTAACTTCGGTTAACTAGCAATCCCTCGATTAACGAGTTTTTTACGAGCCGACTTCAACATGTTTTTGCTTGCATTTGGCGGTCCACCAGCTGTAGTATTAGTCCGCCAATACAGTAATTGGTTTTAGGGCTTAAATTCCTTACTATTTTAGTAAATATCAAGAAGTTTATACTATTCAATAATTTTAAAAGCTTAATATTAACTTTTTTAGTCATTTTAACAATTATTGAACATAATTGAAGGTAAAGAAACTAGTTTCTGGCGTGCCATCCAGCCTGTTAACACACCAGACAGGCGTTAGTCTCTCTCTGTTTTCAGTGGTGGTAATATCTTACAGTGGTAGTTCTGCTATAACGCTGTATAATTGTGTTCTTGTAAAATATCGTGTTATAGAAAATCGCTGCACAGAAATAACAGGGCTTTTGGAGCAAAAATAGGGTTAGGTGCAGATTACTCGAAATCGAAAAAATTTAGTAGTTAGCCTAACACAAAGGATAGCACAGTCTAAATAAATGTTACATTCATATCTAATAATGAAATCATACAGTAAATGTAACATTTTACCTTGAAAAAATATGAATGTAACTTGATGGGGGAGAAGGGTGATTTTGAGGTTGATAAAATCGAGGTTCTCTTCAAGTGTTATATCCTTTCTTTTACGATCATCACCGGGAATTCTATCACCAGAACGCTTCTTGTTGATATTCTTCTTTACTATATTCACAGTTAATACAGTGGGGTATGCTATAACGAACGGATCCTACTACGAATATTCCTATAACGAACGGTTTTACCTATAAAATTGAGAATGCTATAACGAACGAAACTCCTACAACGAACATTATTGAAATTTTTTTTTTCTTATTGTTTTTTATTACAAATATTAATGATATTCTTTATTTCAGGTGTTTAGATGCATATTTATGCACTTTTTTACAATTTTTACAATTTTATATTATATTTTTCAGTGTTAAGTGGTTGTATTTGGGGGCCTGGAACGGATTAATCCTATAACGAACGAATGCTATAACGAACAAGGTTCTAGAACCAATTAGATTCATTATAGGATACCCCACTGTACCACAAAATTGGAGAAATAGTAAGCAAAATCGCGTTATAGCAAAACAAGCGTTATACAAATATTGTTCCTAATTCATAAATCAAGTAGGAGCAAATTATATCAAAAACACGCTATTATAGCAGAACTCACTGTACTTGAGACTCTCTCTTCAACTAAATGCTTTTTTTCTGTTTCCAAGCAAATTATTGGTTATTTTGAATTTTATTTTACATATTGACAATATATAGCACAGTTCAGTGTTATTTTAAAGAAAATATTCTTTATTTACAGCTAATTTAAACTTTAAAAATCACGTGTTGACATTGTTTGAATCCAGCATGGGGCCTAAGAGATCAAGAAAGGCGATTTCAATCCAAACCAAGCAGGAAATTATTAAGAAACATGAAGAAGGCATTAGAACAAATGCGCTATGCAAAGAATATGGCATGTCCACATCAACTGTGTCGACAATTCTTGCACAGAAAGACAAATTTAAAGAAGTAAAACTGAGAGAAATCTACCAGTGTTTAAAGGTAGAGCCCTAATTGCAGAAACTGAGAGGTTACTTCTCATCTGGATTAGGGAAAAACAGATGAAAGGTGATTCAGTTTCTAGTAAATTCATTTGTGAAAGAGCCAGGGAGATTTACAAACATTTAAAGACAGATCAACCTGGTTCTTCAGGCACAGAATTTGAAGATTTTCGGGACAGCAAAGGCTGGTTCGAAAAATTTAAGAAAAGAAGTGACATTTTCAGTGCTATTAGGCATGGTGAGGCTGCTAGTGCTGATAAGGAAGGGGCAGCAAAGTTTTTAGTGGAGTTTAAAGAACTGATGGATGAAGAAAATTATCTTCCACAGCAAATGTTCAATGTGGACGAAACTGGGCTGTTTTGGAAAAAGATGTCCAAAAGAACATTCATCACCAAAGATGAAGCCTATTTACCTGGGCATAAACCCATGAAAGACCATCTCACTCTATTGCTTGGTGTCAATGCTTCAGGGGATTTCCGACTGAAGCCTATGCTTGTCTACCACTCTGAAAACCCCAGGGTGTTCAAGCAACAGAAAGTGGTAAGAGGAAAGCTTGGAGTTTATTGGAAGTCCAACCGTAAGGAATGGGTGACAAGACAGCTCTTTAATGAATGGGCTGTTGAGGTGTTCTGCCCTTCTGTCAAGAGCTACCTAACCACCAATAAACTCCATTTAAAGGCTCTTCTCATGGATAATGCCCCTGGGCATGACCCTGAACTTGCCAGAACTTTGGAGTATCAATTTCACTTTGTGAAAGTGTTGTTTTTGCCTCCCAACACTACATCAATCATACAGCCAATGGACCAGAATGTGATCAGCAATTTCAAGAAGTTGTACAGTACATGAAGAAAATGTTTAGGTGTCATCATCAGGCAACTTCCACTTACCCTGAACAAACACCGGCACAGTTCTGGAAGACACAATTCAACATTCTGGAGACTGTAAAATTGATTGTGTCATCATGGCAAGAAGTCTCCACTAGATCCCTCAATTCTTCATGGAATGCACTGTGGCCATCAGTAGTCCATGATTTTGAGGGATTTCAGGATGACACAGAGCTGGACCAGGAGATTGTGTCCATTGGTCAGTCATTGGGCCTTGAAGAGGATGATGTTGAAGAGCTTGTGATGTCTCATGAGGAGGAACTTACTCCTGATGACTTGAAGCAACTGGATGAGATGTTAGAGGCTGACAATGGTGAGGAGGAAGGGAAAGTGATGTGATTTACCACTGGGAGAAGTTTAGGGAACTGGCTTCAAAGCACCCAGATGTGGAAAAATCTGAACTAACTTCATGTCATGTTGAGGACACAATGGTTTCCTTCTTTAAACGTAAGTTAATGAAGGAGGAGAGATGCCCAACAGACCACAATTGACACTTTCTTCAGTAAAAGGCAGAGGGAACAAGATGCTATCCCTCAGCCTTCCACTTCAAGGAGGAGAGAGGATGATGCTAGCCCTCTGCCTTCTACTTCAAGGAGAGAGGATGTTCATGGTGGAGAATCTGTCAGTCCAGAGGTTCCTGACATTTTCATGGAAGGTGACTCACCTTCCAAGAAGCAGTAAAATGCTTCTCCTCCACCTCCACTTCCTTCTCTTCTCCCTTCTCCTCCTCCACCACCCACTTCAAATTCACATCATCATCATCATCCAGGAGCCTTCTTCATACACACCTCAAAGTAAGTGTAAATTTCTAACATTTTTGTTGAATTTAGGCAATTTTCAGTGAGCTGGAACCAATTACCCCAAAATCCATTGAAACAATGGTTTCGGTTAACGAGCAACCTACTGGAACGGATTGTGCTCGGTTAACCGA
>NW_024723050.1:4999105-5012007 GCF_018991925.1 Homarus americanus | reverse complement strand
ACAGGACCATGATTATAACAACCGACCATGTTTATAACAACCATGATATGATTAAACAACCACGACCGCAGATATAACACCCGACCATGATTATAACCACAACCATGATTATAACAACCCGACCATGATTATAACAACCCACGACCATGATTATAACAACCACGACCATGATTATAACAACCGGCCATGATTATAACAACCACCCGACCATGATTATAACAACCACGACCATGATTAAAACAACCCGACCATGATTATAACAACGACCATGATTATAACAACCATGACCGCCAGTTATAACAACCACGACATGATTATAACACCCGACCATGATTATAACAACCACGACCATGATTATAACACCCACGACCGCAGTTATAACAACCACAACCATGATTATAACAACCACGACCATGATTATAACGACCGCCATTATCAACGACCACGTTATAACAACCACAAGTGATTATAACAACCGACCATGATTATAACAACCGACCATGATTATAACGAGCATGATTATAAACGACCATGATTATAGCAACCACAACCGCGATTATAACCATGCGACCATGATTATAACAACCACGACCATGGTTTAACAACCACGACCATGATTATAAAACGACCATGATTATAACAACCACGACCGCAGTTATAACAACCATGACCACGAGTTATAACAACCACGACTATGATCATAAACCACGACCGCAATTATTAACCACGACCATGATTATAACAACCACAACCATGATTATAACAACCACGACCGCAGTTATAACAACCACGACCATGATTATAACAACCCGACCATGATTATCAACATCGACCATGATTATAACAACCCGACCGCAGTTATAACAACAACGACCATGATTATAACAACCATGACCATGATTATAACAACACGACTATGATTATAACAACCGACCATGATTATAACAACCCGACTATGATCATAAACCCGACCATGATTATAACAACCCGCGACCATGATTATAACAACCACGACCATGATTATAACAACCACGACCATGATTATAACAACCACGACCGCCAGTTATAACAACCACAACCGCGACCATGATTATAACAACCACGACCATGATTATAACAACGACCATGATTATAACAAAAACGACCATGATTATAACAACCCGACTATGATCATAAACCACGACCATGATTATAATAACCGACCATGATTATAACAACCACGACCACCATTATAACAACCCGACCATGATTATAACAACCCGCGACCATGATTATAACAACCCGACTATGATCATAAACCACGACCATGATTATAATAACCACGACCATGATTATAACAACCACGACCATGATTATAATAACCACGACCATGATTATAACAACCGATATGATTATAACAACCACGACCATGATTATAACATCCACGACCATGATTATAACAACCAGCGACCATGATTATAACACCCGACCACCAGTTAAAACAACCATGACCATGATTATAACAACCACGACCGCGAGTTATAACAACCATGACCATGATTATAACAACCCGACTATGATCATAAACCACGACCATGATTATAACAACCACGACCATGATTATAACAACCACGACCATGATTATAACAACCACGACCATGATTATAACAACCCCGACCATGATTATAACAACCACGACCATGATTATAACGACCATGATTATAACAACCACGACCATGATTATAACAACCCACGACCGCGAGTTATAACAACCCGCGACCATGATTATAACAACCCGCGACCATGATTATAACAACCACGACCATGATTATAACAACCCGACCATGATTATAACAACCACGACCATGATTATAACCACAGCCATGATTATAACAACCACGACCATGATTATAACGACCGCCAGTTATAACAACCCGACCATGATTATAACAACCGACCGCCAGTTATAACAACCGACCATGATTATAACAACCCGACCATGATGATTATAACAACCGACCATGATTATAACAACACGACCATGATTATAACACGCCATGATTATAACAACCACGACCGCGATTATAAACGACCATGATTATAACAACCCGACCATGATTATAACAACCACGACCATGATTATAACAACCCGACCATGATTATAACAACCACGACCATGATTATAACAACCACGACCATGATTATAACAACCACGACCATGATTATAACAACCATGACCATTATAACAACCCGACCTTAACGACCATGATTATAACAACCACAACCATGATTATAACAACCACGACCATGATTATAACGACCATGATTATAACAACCACGACCATGATTATAACAACCACAACCATGATTATAACAACCACGACCACGAGTTATAACAACCACGACCATGATTATAACAACCGCCAGTTATAACAACCCGACCATGATTATAACAACCACAACCATGATTATAACAACCACGACCATGATTATAACAACCTGACCATGATTATAACAACCACGACCATGATTATAACAACCACGACCATGATTATAACAACCACGGTTATAACAACCGACCATGATTATAACAACCACAACCATGATTATAACAACCACGACCATGATTATAACAACCACAACCATGATTATAACAACCACGACCATGATTATAACAACCACGACCATGATTATAACAACCACAACCATGATTATAACCACGACCATGATTATAACAACCACAACCATGATTATAACAACCACGACCATGATTATAACAACCCGACCATGATTATAACGACCGTAGTTATAACCACGACCATGATTATAAAACCACAACCATGATTATAACAACCACGACCATGATTATAACAACCCGACCATGATTATAACAACACGACCACGAGTTATAACAAAAACGACCATGATTATAACAACCACGACCATGATTATAACAACCATGACCATGATTATAACAACCCGACTATGATCATAAACCCCGACCATGATTATAACAACCCGACATGATTATAACAACCACCATGATTATAACAACCACGACCGCAGTTATAACAACCACGACCACGAGTTATAACAACCACGACCATGATTATAACATCCACGACCATGATTATAACAACCCGACCATGATTACAACAACAACGACCATGATTATAACAACAACCATGACCGTGATTATAACAACCCGACTATGATTAACAACCACGACCATGATTATAACAACCCGACTATGATCACAAACCACGACCATGATTATAACCACGACCATGATTATAACAACCACGACCATGATTATAACAACCATGACCATGATTATAACAACCATGACCATGATTATAACAACCACGACCATGATTATAACAACCACGACCAGTTATAACAACCACGACCATGATTATAACAACCGACCGCCCAGTTATAACAACACAACCATGATTATAACATCCACGACCATGATTATAACAACCACGACCATGATTATAACGACCATGATTATAACAACCACGACCATGATTATAACAACCACGACCAACAACCACGACCATGATTATAACAACCACGACCATGATTATAACAACCACAACCATGATTATAACAACCACGACCATGATTATAACAACCACGAACATGATTATAACAACCACGACCATGATTATAATATCCACGACCATGATTATAACAACCACGACCATGATTATAACAACCATGACCATGATTATAACAACCACAACCATGATTATAACCACGACCATGATTATAACACCCACGACCATGATTATAACAACCACAACCATGATTATAACAACCACGACCATGATTATAACAACCATGATTATAACAACCACAACCACGACCATCTGGAAAACGATGTCGCTGTACGCTGTCAGCCGGACGGCGGTTGTGCGTTAGCCAAGCATGAGCGTTCGAACTTTCACGCCTCGGTAAACTGTACCACCGGACTTGCCACCGGGCACGAAGGGCCCATGATCACTTGTTGTACACTAATGTACTACAATTCTTATCTCGAGCAAAATATATGACGTTTATATTCAAATTAATCTCTGTCTTGCAAGGATTTCAGCAATGCAAATTATATTCTCCTATATTCTCCTGTATTAGTTCGGTCCCTCAAGCTTCTAAATATTAATGTTGTTTTCAAGTGTGACTCAACCATTACCAATATGTTAATAAGGAATAGCCCAAGTTTGAATGTAAATGGAAGTGTTTATTGTATTCCATGTAGCAAATGTAATTGTAATTATGTAGGTCAGACAGGAAAAACACTGCAGCTCAGAATCAAACAACATAAGTATAATATCAAAACTGCATCTGAAAGCAGTGCCTTGTTCGTTCATGTTAGGAATAATAATCACCCCATTGCTTGGGAAAAAAGCTTAGAAGTATTCAAATCATCTTGTGTCACAGAAAGACTTCTGGTTGAAGCTAGTTTGATTAAGGAATTAAAATCAATAAACCTTAGTGATGGTCAGTTCAAAACTGATAATATGTTACATAAATTTATTTGTCAGTGGCCCAAGGTTAAAAATGCTTTGAAAACCTTTGATCTAGATGTAGGATAGTTATTTTGTGGGTCCTTTTTTCTGACCTGACCTGGTTAGTCACGTCACCACCCTTCTCTTAAGCTCCTCTACGTGTGTGTTGGTGTGTGGATTAGTGGATGTCATCATTATGACCTGACCTCCTGTTTTTAAGGTCACCCTGTATATTTAAGCCTCTCTCTGTCCATGTAATCCAGTTGCCTCTGAAGATGTCTTGAATAAAGACGAAAGCTAAGGTACTCCGTTGTTTCCATTTTCCCGTGTGATTTTATCAAGATATATATATATATATATATATATATATATATATATATATATATATATATATATATATATATATATATATATATATATATATATATATATATATATATATATATATATATATATATATATATATATATATATACACCGTGGAAAAAAAGTAAAATATCATGGTAAGGCAATAAAAAATGAAAATAACGCTCACCCACCCCTCTTAGTACAGTGGGGTATGCTATAACGAACGTAATTGGTTCCAGAACCTCGTTCGTTATAGGATTAATCCGTTCCAGGCCCCCAAATAAAACCGCTTAACACTGAAAAAATTCTGTGGAAAATGTAAAAAATACGGTACTTTATCTTACCTTAGTGTTATTCAGCATGCAGGTACCCCTAAACACTGGCACATCACTATCACTTCCACTGGGAGTCTTGGCTTTAAGGTCCTCAAACAATTGTCTGGCCTTCTCACAAATTATAGCTTCACTAATGTTACCACCTGCCATTTCTTTCTCCTTTATCCACACTAAGAGTAAATTTTCCATCTCTTCAATCACATTACACTTTGCTTTGCTAAGTCTAAAGATTCCCTTAGCCACTTGCACAGTTTTTAACTCCTCTTTATTCTTCAAAATCGTACATATAGTCGATTTAGCCATCCCATACATCACTAAGTTTCGCAATGCTTCTTCCATTCTCACGTTTCTTTATAATTTCTTTCTTAGTTTCAAGGGTTATTAGCTTTCTCACTCGCTTTGGACGACTCATTGTTACAATTGTATACTTGTATAACAAAATAGTTATACAAATAACGCGAATTTCCACATCAAAAGACGAAATTTCAACAATAACAGTGGTGCACTGGCTACACAATGAGACAAAGATGGCGCCTGACGCTCTTGTTGTGGGTCGCGGTACAACAATATTCATGTGCCAGGCGAAATAGTCCGTATTCATCCGCGTTCGTTGTAGGAGTTGCGTTCGTTATAGCATTCTCAATTTTATAGGTAAAACCGTTCGTTATAGGAATATTCGTAGTAGGATCCGTTCGTTATAGCATACCCCACTGTATATATATATATATATATATATATATATATATATATATATATATATATATATATATATATATATATATATATATATATATATATATATATATATATATATATATATATATATATATATATATATGCAAGCTATAAATTAAAGAAAATACTTGCAGTGTGTTTAATATGTTACAGTATATTATAAATAAATAAATAAACAAATAAATCAGTAAATCCATTTCAAGTAAATGGAAAAATTTTACTCGACACAGACATTAGTTCCAGTTACCGGTAAATAGCAGACGCTTCAGTGACATCACTAGTGTTTACACTACACCAGCGGGTAACATTTGATGACATTACTTGAAGTGAATTGGCCTTATTTTAAAAAACCAAGGATGGTTGGTAAAGGACTACTGAGTCAGTGGGTAAGTGTCACATTTGGGGTACTGGTCTTATACAGCGAATAGAGCTCAAAAGCTACTTTTTAAATGGAAATTTGGGGGGGCCGTCTTATGCACCCCGACGCCTTATAGGCCGAGATATACGGTAAGTCATTTATGTCCAATGTATATTTTCAGCCTTCGGCCGCAAACTTTTTCAATAAACCATTTATTATTATTATTATTATTATTATTAATGCTTTGAATGAAACATGCGTACACACTGAATATTAAATTTTCCTGTAACAAAATTATGACTGGGAAGAATACATAATTTATCCCTGTCATAAGCATAATATCAACATTATGGGAGCAAAATAATTAGCATTGTTGCTTATGTATATAAAGTGCACTTTTCTTACCTCTGGACTGGGATCATCCATAATGTCAGATGAAGGGCTGGCAGGTGAGGTAGCCATATTGGTGGTCAAGGGGAGAAGCAGGCTGTGAGTGTGGCAGAGGTGATGCAGAAGACGCTGGGCTGGTTAGTGAGGAGAGAGACAGGAGTGGAGGGAGGTCGGAGGGGTTGGATCTCGGCATTAAAAAAAATTATTGGCAAATGTTTGGCTTTTATTTTCTTCTTTTTTTTTAATTTCTTGATAAGGTTGTGAAGCACTCTCGATATTCTGCTTCACTTTGATGGTTAAGTCCATTGATGGGTCATTCATAAATCATATGTTAAATTTTTGGCAAACCTGAATATATCTGCCATCTTATGTAGAGTCCAGTTATTATCTTAAGTATCTTCATCCACACATATTATCCTCCTCTTCCTCACTCCTGGCAAGCTCCTCTAAGTAGTCCTCACTCAGTTCCTCTCCTAGTGTCTCACGCATCTCCACAACTTATTCCAGGACTAGTTAAAAAAAACCGTCCCCTCCAACGTCTTGTGCCAACTTCACGATTTTTTAAACTTTACCACTAACAGAAGGAAACCCTGTGAAGTCATTCACAGCTTCCTTCCAAAGAGATCGCCAACACACATTGATGGTCGCTAGAATTGCTCTCAGATGATACTGGCGGGAGATGTGGGAGAACACAACCGGGTCGGATGTAGCATGACGCCATGATGTGACATCGTGGAGGACACCCGTGGTTTTTAAAATAAGCACCTTACCTTTTTATGTTATTTTAATAGAAAAAAATCTCTGGGGCTTGTTTTGCAGATACAATAGTCAAATACGTGAGGTGGACTTGCATCTGTTGAGGTACCCCAGTTCTCCATTTTATTTTAATATTTTATAGTATACTATAAAACTATAAAATACTGTACTGTACTATATACAGTATACAATACACTTTGACATTATTTGACAATATCCGAATTTTTGAGTTTGAATATTTGTTCGTTTTTGGTTCAAGTTAAAGCAGTAGTGCTAAAAGAGCCCACAAAGGAATTACGTTGGATATAAAACTCCCCTCATGCAGCACTCCACATCATTCGTGGTGAGTTAAATTCAAATGTTTTGTGTACTGTATTATTTTTATTTATTCCTTACATTTACTGGTACATTTGGGCAGTCACCCAGCTGACTCACATGGGGGAGGGACGGAGGGAGGCAGAGTGGCGAGTCGTCTATGCAGTTACAGCTCACTGCCTCCACACACAAGCATTCATTTTCCAAACATACACATAAATGCTAATTTTTCTTATTTTATAGTTTTATATTGTAGTTTCCTATTTTATAGTTTTATATTAGATTTTCTTTATTTATAAGCCACATTAGAGTACTGTATTGTAATGATTTTTTGACAACTTCTATAGTTTCATTATATGTAACAATAAACACTGCAGCTGGCAAGTCGGCGACACAGTTACAATTCCCATACATAAACACCCATACACATTATTTTTCTTATTCTATAGTTTTATATTATATTTTCTTTATTTCTAAGCCACATAAGAGTATTGTACTGATTTTATTTTTTTTCTCAAATGATCACAGATGACGAGTCATAACACGCTGAGCTGGCGAGAGATGGTGGATGGGTTGACTCACACAAGAGCAAGACCCAAGAGTCAGAAATGTATAAGCTACATATAAGTGAGGTTGCGTACTATGGACCCTACCGTAATTATGATCGTATTAATATCATAAAATAATCAATGTCTGTGTTTAAAAATGTTTATTTGAATTAAAAAGTGCCTGTATTACTTCTTTTTGTCGAAAATGGGATTCACGTTTCGGAAATTCATGTTGAGGTCAACTTTTCAAGGACGCACATCTTCCGTATCCTGGGGAATTATTGTATTCAATTATTATCCTACTTCCAATTCACTCAGTACAAAATGTCTTAAAGAACATTATGGGTCTAGCTCTCCCAAGAGGAATAAACACACTGATTATAATAAAATAGTAGAGATGGTGAAAAAGCTTTAACGTGTTGTTTCTGTTTGCTATTGACAGTCCAATTTTGATTGATGTGCGTGGGTGTAATCTTCTGTGCAGTATTGTAGTTCTATATCAGTATACAGTGATATCCCCATTAGCCGGAACAACTGGTGCAGAGCACTTCCGGGAATGAGAAATTTCCGGGTAATGAGACGACTCTCTCAAAGCCGGAAAAAAATCTCTTCTCAACTTACGACAACCCGGACATACGACGGCCATGGTCGCATAAAATATTTTTTCCATTACGTATTTTCGAGTCCCGATGTTAGTGATCGCGCTGTTTACTGACAAAATTTTCGTTTGTAATTCCCTTTAAAATGGCTGGCAGGCGTAAAAATGAGAGTTCTCGTGGTGCCGAGAAGAAAAAGAGACACCCATTTTAGAATTTCTATGTATTATTTTCGCCTTTTCGACTTACGGCCAAATCGGCTTACGACCTGGTTGTCAGGAAGGAACCCCGTCGTAAGTCGAGGAGAGACTGTATATATGTTCACAACAGCATTATTTCTTACTTATGAATGATCATATATGTGGGGTTATATTCTTAAATATAATACTGTGTTGGACAAACTTAACACCTTAAGGAAAAAATAGGGTTAGGGGAAGTAAAAAAAAATGTCCTAACCTAACCTCGTGAGTAAATTTGTATTGTACTGCATGTTCAACACAGTATTATATTTAAGAATATAACCCCACATATGATGATATGACTGTTGTTCTATGTCCTCACAGCATAAGGCTCGAGGTACATATTAATACACTTACCAGCATATGCTATCATTAATAGTGCTATTACTAACACCCAATGAAGCCCTTCTATATCATTCATAAGTACGAGGTCTGTCCAAAAAGAAACAGAACTTTTTAAATAGAGCTCCAACTAGCCAGTGCAGCGTGCTCGCGATGGGAGCACTGTGTAGAGGTGACCTTGACCTTTAGCCTTTAGTCTAACACTAGTCGCATCACACCACGTCAATTAGTCATCGAGCTACATGCGCTAGAGTGAACGTGTGTTTCGTGCACTTGGCGATTTGTTGCAAGTTGAACAATGAAGGATCTTGAAGAGCAACGTGTTTGCGTGAAATTCTGTTTCAAATTGGGAAAAAATTTTAAGGAGACTTTTCAAATGTTGCAACAGGCTTATGGGGAGGATTGTTTGAGCCGTACGCAATGTCACGTGTGGTACCAGCATTTCAAAGGGGAAGAACATCCACCGAAGACGCTCCCAAATCTGGACGTCAGAGTCGCTCAAATGTGGAGGTGATGTTGATCGTCTTTTTTTAATTTGGAAGGGCGTCGTTTATCATGAGTTTGTTCCACGTGATCAGACAGTCAATAAAGAGTTTTACTTGGAGGTCCTGAAGCATTTGAGGGAGACAGTGCGAAGGAAGAGGCCTGAGGTGTGGACAAACAAGACCTGGATGCTGCACCAAGACAATGCACCTGCTCATGCGTCGCTCCTTATCCGTGACTTTTTGGCGAAGCACGAGACGACTATCGTCCCCCAGCCGCCCTACTCTCCGGATTTGGCCCCTGCGGACTTTTTTGTTCCCAAAGTTGAAATCCACCCTCAAAGGTTGCCGATTTCAGACGATAGAAGAAAATTCGTTACGTGACATGCGCACCATCCCTCAAAACACGTTCCAGAACTGGAAAAAATGTTGGGAGCGGTGTATCAACAGTGGAGGGGAGACAAGTCAGATTAAGTTGTAAGTAAAGCAATAAATTTGTTTTTTTTTAAAAGTTTGGTTTCTTTTTGGACAGACCTCGTAAGTAATAATGCTGTTGTGAACATATCTCTATTGGACATGTTATATAAAATTACCTCTCTCTCCCCCCTCTGTACTGTACATTCTTCCCTCTTTTTCTCTCCAGTGAGCGTGTGTCAACATTTAAATTGCCCTCATTTATACCAGCTTCACAAGAAAAAGGAGGCGAGGGGAGGAGCTATGTTTATCCACTTCAGATTACTTTCTGATGAGATCACTTCATAAAGCTGTGAAAATAGAGGTTACATGTTATTTCCCATAAAGATAAAATTATACTATAACACTTTGTACTTATTTACAATGTTCCTTAAGTTAAGAAATCTATATCAGATGAGGTATTGTACAGTACTACCATTAATTACTCCTAGACCAAAATAATAATTCTTCAGCTCTTTATAATACTGGTAGTTAAGTTTAAAATCAGATCTCAAAATGACTTTAATAAAACATTCAAAATGCAATGAAACCATTTTTAACTGCATTTATGTCAAAACACTTAAAGTACATAGGAAAATTCACAGTGATATCATGATGAGCTTTTCATGTTTATATGAAGGCTGAGAGTGAGTTGCTATCATAGATGAGGCAAATTTTTCCGAAAAATATACATTTATTCACAAGAAATTAATAAAAAAAAGATATTGAACATCACCTAAATATCATATTGCCTATCAATCAAACATAAACGACCTTGACTGCAGGGATGAGTATACAACCACAGATAAGGGGTTTGTGGAAATTTAATTAGCTCAATACAGTAAACTTATGAAATAAACAGTAATTTACCATAGATCATGGTTCCCTGTAAATTCTTGATGGAAGTTTTCAATTGAGGCAAGCATCAAAGCCATTTATTTCATAACAATGTTTGGTCAAAATTGCAATACTGTAAAAACTAACTTAATGTAGGACTAGTTTCATGATTTCTCTATATGTATGAACTCTTATACAAAATACAAATAAAATATATTGAAACATATAATTTAAGGGGAATAAATGCTCAATATTATCTGCCACTTATGAATTTAAAAATGAGTGAAAATCTTTGAACATCAAAAAGTGTACTGGTATTACAATAATTAGTCCACACACTTAACAGAAAATTATGTAATTTCTTCAACAAGATATTCATCCTGAACATTACACTTTTGGTTTGTGAATATAACTCAATATCTTGCACCTTTGAGAGTGAAGTCTAAAAAGTAGGTATTATCATAACCCTCAAGTCAGCACTCCATACCTTAGTTCAAGATACTGGAACAGTTACTAGGTATTCCTTCAGTTAAGATCATATCAAATAATAACTAAATACTCAAACAGCCAATGTCTTTAACAATGATCACCTCTGACTCATCAGTAGAGTTGGAAGTTAAATCATCAGAATCAAGACCTGCTTGGTGTTGCCGCTTGCGGTCATGTGCTTGTTGCTTCCTTAACTGCTTCTTTAATTCTTTGCGCTTGGCGTTGGAGATATGCTGAGAAAATAAATGGTATATCAGTGTAAATCTTTATAAACAAATTTAATAATGAAAGCTTGCACCTCAAAAGATTAAAATTAAAAAACAATATATATGTATATATGAACTCTCGGGGTTTTCATGCATATTTTCATAAAAGATTTGAGTCCCATCCTTATATCGTGTCAAAATATTTTATTTAAGGATTTTTATGGAAACAGTCTTGTAGAGAATTTATTGAGGATCATTAGGGTACAATACCAAATCCATCTCTCTAACACAATTAGAACAGATGTTGGGTACAGTATACAGGAAAGCCTCCGATAACGACGGTTCTACTAATGACGAATCACATTTAAAACCCTGGTTAATTTAGGACCAAATTTAATTTACACCGTTATTTTTATTCGTATTTACGACGAAAATAGAAATATAAAACAAAAACATGCCTTGTGCACGGAGGCTGCCGGGCTTGTGAGTGGTGACGCCAGCATCACTAGTATAAACAGTCACAGCTTGTAGGGCATTTTGTTTTCACGCATCTGAACAGGAACAGGAGAAAAACTTTCTTGGGTTTCATACATAATTTTTGTGTCCCTATTCAACATGAGCAAGAGAGATAAAAGAGAGTGTATAAGCTTAGCTGAGAAACTATATGTGTTAAAACCAATATGAAGAAGGTGAGAGGTCTGTGGATATTATATGGATCAAGCAATGAACATATTTTCTGAAGTGGATCCATTAACAGAACAAAGCATTAAAATTAACAGAGACTTGAAACATTCATGACTCCTACATAAAGATGTATGAGAAAAAGAAAATAGCTGTGGAAGGTTCTTGACACAGTTTTATTATTCGAAGGCCCTAACTGTCAACTTCAACTACAGCTACACCAACAACTACATCATCAACTTCAGGTTCAGCTACACCATCAAATTTAGCATCAGCAGCAGTTTCAGCAACAAGTTGTT
>NW_024723050.1:4996457-4999005 GCF_018991925.1 Homarus americanus | reverse complement strand
GTGGATTGTGACTGCTTTTACTAATCTTCTGGAAATCTCTTCATGTAAATTCACACTTCATCTATTCCACTACACACATTAAAATCAATTTTCAGAAATAATAATTTTTTTAAGCACAGTATTTTCAAATTCAAAATTCTCTCCATATCTCATCAGCTGACCTAGCTTGGGTCAGTCAAATGATGGTGTGGCATCTCCAACAGTGTCAAAGGATGCTGTGTGTCCTCACATGATTTCTGGGCACTGGCCTGTATCACCTGTGCACTAGTGCTGTCCATATTACTCTTTCATCATTTAGAAACCATTGTACTTGTAGATTCTAACCAGGTGTGCTGCCCTTAAAATGTCAAAATAGTGGTATCAATTTAGGAAATTTGTATAAGCGAATATTCTTATCTTGAATGTTCATATAGCAAGAGATACCTGTATTGGTATTATTTTAATTTATTCCTCACATTTACTGTGATATATTGTTGAAAGAAAACTATGGCTGCAGGAGGAAAATATTCACAAAAGTTTTTTCTCCAAAATATGCCCGTGCATCTTAAATACCATAAAATAAGGTAATACAGTACCAGTAATTGGCAAAAGGAAATTGCTTATGAATACTGTACCAGCATATAGCTTGAACAAAATCCACAGCTATACAGTTTATGAGAAACTTAAGTCACCAAAACTCCTTCATATGTGGAAGTTTGGAGCTTGATGAATTGTACTGTACAGTAGAATGAAATCTGGTTACTGAAGCATAGGGAGATCATCAGGATCACTGTTGGAAGAGGGTGATGCAATGGTGGTTGGTGGAGAGGTGGGTGGTGGAGAGGCACGTGGCGGAGAGGTGGGTGGTGGAGAGGCGGGTGGCGGGGAGGTGGGTGGTGGAGCATCGGCAGCAGCTGGCCGAGTAGGTGAGAGAGACTGAGCAGCTGGTTCTTTCTTAAAAACATTGTGATTAATAGTTGTTTCCTCTTGGTTTGAGGTCTCTAAACATTTCACTCCACTAGCATCACTTGCACTGACACTAGGCAGTCTTTTAGGGTCCATTTCACACAGAAACACTAAAGTTTTTAGTACAACACAAGAGATGCTGTGTCGCAGGCAATGGCTGAGTGCAAACAAAGGTAGGAGACGCTGTGGGTGCATAGGGGTGACTCATTGCGCTGCGGGCAGGCTTGTAAGCTTGCCACTATCTGCTTACAGCGAAGTCGAAATTGTGAATCACAAACCTGCAGATAGCAAGGGTTTACTGTGTTCAGATAATTCATTTTATACTCAGTAAGCTGATTCCTTCCTAGACAAGAATGGTTGGTGTTTTTGTAAATGAAAATATATTATTGTGAAAGATTTTAGAACTAAATAATCTTTTCTCTTTCAGGTTGTATGTGGTCAATTTGTGGCATCCATGATCAAGGCTGGGGTGAAAGGCCTATTTTTGGCAAGATACGTTTCATGAATTATGATGGCTGCAAACGAAAATTCAAGATTAACGAATATATTGCACGTTATGGAGGAAAGAAACATAAGTATCTTCCTCCCACTTAGAGTATGCAGTAATGATTAATCATTGGAAGTTATAAATTATATTAAATCACTACCAGTATACAATAATTGCACTTTAAACACTGTTGTACTGTACTGTCTGTTATTCAGGAACATTGGAACTATGATTTGATTGCTAAATTTGTACATTTTCTAATAGTCTCAGGTTTAATCATTCAATTAAAACGTTAATAAATTATATATTTTAGATAATGATAATGAATGCAGGTGGAACTTCTGAAAAACAACAAAGATAACAGAGTGATAGTCAATGTGTACTGGTGTGGTTTACATATGGACAGTAGTACAGTATACCGTAAATATGATTACTTTTGTTAAAAGTTGTAGTTATTTACTTGGATATTTACATAGTTTAAGCATATAATCTAATTTTAACAAAATGCAGCTACGGTAGTAAAAAATTTTTAGTTAATTAAATTGCAGGTTATTTCCTCACTGTAAATAATTATAATAGCTACCTTTATGAATAAATTTGCTTTTTTTTCTAGCAATGTACTGGATTTATTTTATTTGTCAGGGAAACTAAAGCCAAGATCTTTAATGTAAGTCTTGCTTTCTTGCCCTGTTTCTAGTAGGGAATTTTCTTTAATAAAAAGTCCTGTTTTCCATGTTGAAAAGTCGTTTTCTTTAATAACAATTCCAATGAAAATTTTTGTTAAAATTTTGGAAATATTAAATTTTTTAGTTTTTTAAAATTTGTTGTAATTGTTTTTTTAATTTATGAAAATTTTTAACATTTTATTTTTTTTAGTTGAAAATTTAAAAATATTTGAAATTTTTTGAAAAATTTTGATTTTTTTGAATTCGTGAAATTTTCTTGAAAATTTATCATTAAAAAAAAATTATTTGAAAATTAATGAAATTTTTGTTGGAGAATTTTAGAAAATTTTGGGAATTTTTTTTTAGAAAATTTTGAAAAAATAAAATAAAAAATTGAAGAAATTTTTATTACTAGAAAAATTCGAGATTTGTTGATTTTTTTTAATGTGAT